>NC_091549.1:43229865-43234865 GCF_042767895.1 Penaeus vannamei
ATATAGTATACAAATATGAACAAAAGGAATGCAATATATAAACACAACGTATAAATATACGTAACACACAGGAATATCAACCTCCTTATCTCATTCCAAAATACCTGTGCCATTTGTTAGTCAACCAGGGTTCGTGTTATCTATTTGTAAGCGATTCGACAGTTCACGGACATGGTCTAATGCACTGTACCTACTGACTGCATGCATCTATCCACTGAACTGAACAGCGAGGGGATGGTGTTCAAACGGCATGCACAAACAGCAAGTCCATTGATATCAGCAACAATCACTTTAATGATTAACAACTTCGACACAAATTATGGATATGGAATTAGCCACAAAGGGAAAAAATGGATGAATTATACCTGGTTCCATTTTGTTTCCACGGAACAAAAAGCTGTGATTCAGTCATTATCAAGTGGAGGTAAAACACACAGAAATATGAATAGACATTTAGATAGAGGGAGAGAGAGGGGGGGCAGAGAGAGAGAGAGAGAGAGAGAGAGAGAGAGAGAGAGAGAGAGAGAGAGAGAGAGAGAGAGAGAGAGAGAGAGAGAGGTTGAAAGAGAGAATGGGGGGAGAGAGCGGCACTGACCGTAATGACATTATATATATAGTAATAGTGTTAGCCATGGTTGTGTTAATAGCTGTCGGTGGCGGCCCTCTAGAAGTGATAATGAAAGCCAGAACATTAATGGTGTTGGTGATGGTAATGGTAATGATGAGGATGATGGTAATGGTAGTCGTGGTGGTGGTGGTGATGATGATGATGAGGAGGAAGATGGTAATGGTGATGATGATGATGATGATGATGATGATGATGATGATGATGATGATGATGATGATGATGATGATGATGATGATGATGATGATGATGATGATGGTGGTGGTGGTGATGATGAGGAAGATGATAAAGGTGGTGATGATGAGGAGGAGAAGGAAGAAGAAAATGGTAATGGTGGTGATGATGATGTTGAGGAGGAGGATGGTAATGGTGATGATGATGATAATGGTGGTGGTAGTGATGATGATGATAATAATGATAATAATGATGATGGTGGTGGTAGTGATGATGATAATAATGATAATAATGATGATGATGGTGGTGGTAGTGATGATGATGATTATGTGCGTGTGCGTGTGCATGAACCTGCATTTATAATTGTACCTGCGTGCGCGTGCATGTGCGTGCAGTTACATTTGTATAAGATAAAACTCAAACAAGGGTGAGGATAAAATGACTCTCCAAGAGCAATAGATTTCGCACACAAAGGAAACAGGAGATCGTTGTCAGGGGGCGGGGGGGGGGGACAGAGGGGCGACGAGGGAGCGAAAGGAGGGAAAAGAGAGAGAGAGAGAGAGAGAGAGAGAGAGAGAGAGAGAGAGAGAGAGAGAGAGAGAGAGAGAGAGAGAAGAGAGAGAGGAAGGAGAGGGGGGGGGGGAGAGAGAGAGAGAGAGAGAGAGGGATGTGTGTGACGGAGAGAGAGAGAGAGAGAGAGAGAGAGAGAGAGAGAGAGAGAGAGAGAGAGAGAGAGAGAGAGAGAGAGAGAGAGCGACAGGGCAGGAGGAAGGGAGGGAGAGAAGAGAGAAGGCTTGGACAATGAGAGATAAGCAGATAAAATGGAAGATGGATAGAAAGGGAGGGAAAGAAGGGGAGATAGAGAGAGAAAGGGAGGAAGGGAGAGAAATGGAAAATAGAAGAGAGAATGAAAGAAAGGGAAAATGAGTGAGAAGGGGATGGCAGGGAGAAAATGAGAATGGGAGGAAAGGAACCAGAGGAAGGAATAAAGAAAGAGACATAGAGGAAAATTGCGTGAGAGGAATGGAAGGGGGAGAGAGAGATAGGAAGGAGAGGAGCAAGTGGGAGGATGGAAGCAAGAAAAGGAAAAGAGAAAAGAAAGGAGAAAAATGAGAAATGAGAAAGAGACGAAGGACGGGGCGAAGAGAGAGAAAAGGAGAGGGGGTGAAAGTAAGGGGATATGAAGGAAGGGATTGAGAGAAAGAGGGATTAGAGGAGGGAAAAGGAGTAAGGGGATAGGAAAGAAAGAAAGAGGAGAGAAAAGGAGGATAGAATGGAGGGAAAGGTGGGGAAAGGAGTAAAGGGATAGGAAAGAAAGAATAAGGAGAGAAAAGGAGGAAAGAAGTGAGATTTACGATGGGAGGAAGAGAACAGGAGAGAGAGAGAGAGAGAGAGAGAGAGAGAGAGAGAAAGAAAGAGTGAGAGAGAGAGAGAGAGAGAGAGAGAGAGAGAGAGAGAGAGAGAGAGAGAAAGAAAGAGTGAGAGAGTGAGAGAGAGAATGAAAAGAGAAAGAGAGGAGAGAAGCGAAAGAAAGAGAAGAGAGAAGCGAAAGAGAGAGAAAAGAAAGAGAATAAGAGACATAAGAAGATGACTGGGAAAAGAGAATATCAAACCAACTGCCTCCGACGACCACTCGTTCGGGCAGCGGAGAGAAAGATATTCATTTATCCGGAATTCCAGAAGTTGACATTGTGGTAATTCGGTTTAACAACCATATAATTTTTCTTGTCTCTTTTCCTCTCTTTTGTATGCTATCTCTAAACCCGTTTTCTCTATAATGTTTGATCCCATTCTCTCTCATTTTTCACCCTTCCTTTTTCCTTTTCTTCATCTCCATCTTTCGCTCTCATTTTAAGTCAGATTTCCCCTAATTCCCAGATTTATACTTGGTCTTTCCGTCTCTCTCTCTCTCTTTGCCATTCTTCTTGGCTGTCACCTACTTCCTTCTACGATCCTATTTATATTCCTTCCTCCCTTCTTCCTCTTCCCCCTTCTCCTTATTATATTTTGCTTATTATTATCTATTCCTGCTTGCACTCCCCATCCCTCACGCACGCCCTCACCTACGGTCTACCCCCTCCCCCTCCCCTACGCCTGTTCATAGTCTGTACTCCCCCCCCCCCCTCCTCCCTCGACCTGTAACCCCCCTATTCGACCTACCTTCCACTGACCTTTTCCCTTAGACTTACCTCCCCCTCGACCTATCCCCCATTATTTTACCTATTCCCCCTCGACCCATTTCCCTCTCGACCTGACCCCTTAAACTACTTCACCTCGACCTACCTCCCCCTCGACCTATCCCCCATTATTTACCTATTCCCCCTCGACCCATTTCCCTCTCGACCTGATCCCCCTTAAACTACTTCACCCTCGACCTACCTCCTCTCGACCTATTCCCCCCTCGAACATATTTCCCCCTTGACCTGTCCACCTTGACTTATCCCCCTCAAACTACTCCCCCCTCGACCCATGACTTCCTAAACCTTCCTCCCCCTCAACCTATCCACCCACTGATCTATCCCCTTCGATTTCTCTCCCTCTCGACCTCTCCCCCCTCGACCTCTCTCCCCCTCGACCTCTCTCCCCCTGGACCTCTCTCCCCCTGGACCTCTCTCTCCCTCAACCTATCTTCTCCTTCGACCTCCCTCCCCCTCGACCCCTCTCTCTTCCTCAACCTATCTCCCCCTGGACCTCTCTCCCCCTGGACCTCTCTCTCCTCAACCTCTCTCCCCCTGGACCTCTCTCCCCCTCGACCTCTCTCTCCCTCAACCTCTCTCCCCTGGACCTTTCTCCCCCTCGACCTCTCTCTCCCTCAACCTCTCTTCTCCTTCGATCTCC
Organism: Penaeus vannamei; assembly: GCF_042767895.1. Lineage (NCBI taxonomy): Eukaryota > Metazoa > Arthropoda > Malacostraca > Decapoda > Penaeidae > Penaeus > Penaeus vannamei. The sequence goes on from NC_091549.1 coordinate 43,233,503, forward strand.
CTCCCCCTCGACCTCTCTCTCTCCTCAACCTATCTCCCCCTGGACCTCTCTCCCCTGGACCTCTCTCTCCCTCAACCTCTCTCCCCCTGGACCTCTCTCCCCCTCGACCTCTCACTCCCTCAACCTCTCTCCCCTGACCTCTCTCCCCCTCGACCTCTCTCTCCCTCAACCTCTCTCCCCCTGGACCTCTCTCCCCCTGGACCTCTCTCTCCCTCAACCTCTCTCCCCCTGGACCTCTCTCCCCCTCGACCTCTCTCTCCTCAACCTCTCTCCCCTGGACCTCTCTCCCCCTCGACCTCTCTCTCCCTCAACCTCTCTTCTCCTTCGACCTCCCTCCCCCTCGACCTCTCTCTCTCCCTCAACCTCTCTCCCCCTGGACCTCTCTCCCCCTCGACCTCTCTCTCCCTCAACCTATCTCCCCTGGACCTCTCTCCCCCTCGACCTCTCTCTCCCTCAACCTCTCTTCTCCTTCGACCTCCCTCCCCCTCGACCTCTCTCTCTTCCTCAACCTATCTCCCCCTGGACCTCTATCCCCCTGGACCTCTCTCTCCCTCAACCTCTCTCCCTCTCGACCTCTCTCCCCCTCGACCTCTCTCTCCCTCAACTTCTCTCCCCTGGACCTCTCTCCCCCTCGACCTCTCTCTCCCTCAACCTCTCTTCTCCTTCGACCTCCCTCCCCCTCGACCTCTCTCCTCCTGGACCTCTCTCCCCCTCGACCTCTCTCTCCCTCAACCTCTCTCCCCTGGACCTCTCTCCCCCTGGACCTCTCTCTCCCTCAACCTCTCTCCCCTGGACCTCTCTCCCCCTGGACCTCTCTCCTCCCTCAACCTCTCTCCCCCTGGACCTCTCTCCCCCTGGACCTCCCTCTCCCTCAACCTCTCTCCCCTGGACCTCTCTCCCCCTCGACCTCCTCTCCCTCAACCTCTCTCCCCCTGGACCTCTCTCCCCCTCGACCTCTCTCTCCCTCAACCTCTCTCCCCCTGGACCTCTCTCCCCCTGGACCTCTCTCTCCCTCAACCTCTCTCCCCCTGGACCTCTCTCCCCCTCGACCTCTCTCTCCCTCAACCTATCTCCCCCTCGACCTCTCTCCCCCTGAACCTCTCTCTCCCTCAACCTATCTCCCCCTCGACCTCTCTCCCCCTCGACCTCTCTCTCCCTCAACCTATCTCCCCCTCGACCTCTCTCCCCCTGGACCTCTCTCTCCCTCAACCTCTCTCCCCCTGGACCTCTCTCCCCCCTCGACCTCTCTCTCCCTCAACCTATCTTCTCCTTCGACCTCCCTCCCCCTCGACCTCTCTCTCTTCCTCAACCTATCTCCCCCTGGACCTCTCTCCCCCTCGACCTCTCTCTCCCTCAACCTCTC
>NC_091549.1:43247365-43249865 GCF_042767895.1 Penaeus vannamei
TTATAATAGTGATATTGATACAGATAACAATAACAATGATGATAATGATAATGATAATAATGATATTAGTTACAACAACAGCAACATCAACAACAATAGTGATAATGATAAGAACAATAATGGTAATGACAATGATAATGATAATAACAACAACAATAATAATAATGATAATAATAATAATAATAATAATAATAATAATAGCAACAATTATAATAATGATAATTATCATAATAATAATAATAATAACTATAATAATAATAATAATAGTAACGATAATAATTATGATAATAGCGGTAGCAACAACAACAATGATAATAACAGACTAATGATGATGATTATAATAAAAATGATGATGAAATAATAATAATAATAATAATAACAATAATGACAATAATGAAAAGATGTAAAATCTTATTTCTAACTACTTGATCCACTACTCTTCTAGTATTTTCTGTTATTCACCAGCATCACGTTCGCCAGCCACTCATACCACTCCCAAGTCCATTCATCACTCCCATCACCATTCATGGCCATTCACCCAGCGCCCATCCTCATCCCATCCACATTTTATTAGCCATTATCCGCACGGGCCGCTGTCGCCCCGAAGCCAGCATGCATTCCACTCGCCCTTGCATTCCCCAGCCAAAGGAAGGGGGAAGAACCTACTCTGCTTTCCCCTCCCCCTTCCCTTCCCCCCCTCCCCCTCCTGCGTGGCCTGCGTGACACCTCAAAGGATCCTGGCGACGGCGCTGTCTCCTCGACGTCGACGCTGAAGGGGAGGCGACAGGCGAAGACCGTAAAACCAAAGGCGTAGGTGCCATCTCGACTACACCTGTGGTCCACGGGCTTCGGCCGTAAACCTGTTGTGCCGTCCAGGTGTGTGTCTTTTTTTACCTTCCACGGCCTTTCAGGTGTGTGTGGCTGTGTAGACTTGTGCTTGCGTGTGTTATCGTGTGTGTTTGGCTGTGTGTGTGTGCGTGTGCGTGTCTATACAAGGGTGTGTATATGTATGTGTACACAATAACAGTAACAGTACATGTGAGTGTGTATGTACGTGTGCGTGTGTGCTATTGTTTGTAAACGCGTGTTTGTCTGTGAGTACCCTCGTGCTCGCGGGTTCATTTAACAAACTCCTTTGATCTCCCAGAAATGTTCAGACGTGTTTGTGTATCGAGATCTCGGCGTGTGTTCATGACGTCAGGCAATCAAGGTGTATGCATGAGAGAGAACGTGAGCGTGCAAGCCCATCCAGGTGCAACGGGAGAGTCACACGACCTTGTTCAAAGCAGCGAGTGTGTGTCAAGGGGCCCTAACCTCTCCGGACTTGTCCATGTGTGTGCCGGAGAGGTCGTGTTATTTTTCGCGAGATGGTGTGTGTCGAGCCGGTTGTTGGCCTACGAGGGTCGGCCGAGAGTGTGCTATGAAGAAGTGCTTATTTATTAAGAGTTCGGTTGACGTCCATCTTCGTTTTCTTTCTGAGGTGTCTCTCCTCGGTCTGAGGGGTGTGGAGGGGGGTGCCTCACGCGTACTATACTCACAACTTCAATATCCAACACACACACACACACACACACACACACACACACACACACACACACACACACACACACACACACACACACACACACACACACACACACACACACGCACACACACACACAGCATCCACGCACAAAAGCATTGCATCCTATTACCACTGAGAAAATAAGATTATATCCAGGCGACAAATGAAAGAATACATATTATTATATTTCATACCATACTACAAAGAAAGCAGATTAGCTGAGATTACCTGCGGTTAGTTCATCGTCTTTCATTCAATAAAAAATGTGGATAATCTCTATTTGAAGGAGACGAAAAAAATATATCTAGCTATTGGAGAAATGAACTTTGTAAACTTTATTTGTTGCATCATAAAGGTTTATCTTTCAGTTACGATTTACGTATCTATCTACATTTTCTACTTTACTTTGCCGATGATATTAGAGAGATCACTAATCATTTGTCTCTTAATTATTCAAACCTACTCTTTTCCTTTTCGCAAATTGACTGCTAGCCAAGTCAGTACTCAATTGATTTCCTATTCAATTTGCATTGTAAATTTCTCTTTACCCATCTCCTTCCTTCTCAAAACAAAACGAAAATCCTAATTAGAAAAGAACTCATCGTCATCATTATGCGAACACAGTCTTTATAATAATATCTGAAGCATCTAAAATGTTAAACATTCGAGATGGGAAAAATATAAACATCCTCTCGCCTTTTTATCTGTGCAGCGTTCATTAACCAAATTGTGTTTGTGATATTTTGCCCAGAACCCGAAAAAAAAAGTTTTTGCCGTGAATTAGAATTCGGCTGAATGCAGAACCTCTCAAACGGGCTTGCAATAAGAGGTAGTTGATTATGTGTACACATTTTCCATTGGCGCTTTGGCGTGTGTTTGCCCTTTTTCGTGCTTTTTTTATGCCTCTGTATTTTCGGTCCTGCAATTGCTCTGTTG
>NC_091549.1:43269865-43272365 GCF_042767895.1 Penaeus vannamei
AAATATCGATACCCGCATATCGATAAGGACACGCTCGTTCACACCCGCACGACAAGGACAAACAATACCGACATATCAGAAAATAACACGACTCAGGTGAATCATCAGAATAAATCAGACGAGCACATAAATCCAGTCCTGATAGCCATTGCACAAGCCAGACAGCGTCACAGCGACATAAATCCCGCTTACAGTAAACCTTTCCGCTGGCATGTAAAAACAACACTGGGTTTAGGAAAAACAAACATGATAACTGGGTTCGGTTTCACCATAAATAGTGTGATGATAAGATTAATAAAAAGGATATCTGTATTAATCATGATGATGGCGGTGACTCTCGTCGTCGGGAAAATTATTTCAATCGTGAGAGTAATGGTAATAGCAACAGCAGCAACGACAGCAGTAGTTTCTTTCTCTCTCTTTTCTTTTTTTCTTCTCTTCTCTTCTCTTCTTTTTCCTCTCTTCTCTTCTCTTTTCTTTTTTTCTTTTCTTTTCTCCCTCCCTCGCCCCCCCTCTCTCCCTCTCTCTCTCTCTCTCTCTCTCTCTCTCTCTCTCTCTCTCTCTCTCTCTCTCTCTCTCTCTCTCTCTCTCTCTCTCTCTCACACACACACACACACACACACACACACACACACACACACACACACACACACACACACACACACACAATGACGCAGGAACACACCCACGCCAACACACATAAATGTTTGGAAGAGTCTTTTTATTACCCTTGTTCGAAAAATGCCAAAAAAAGAAAGGAGGACATGTAGGGTTTTTTTTAGGGGGGGGGGGGGATTTATGAGGGGATATTATCCAATAAAATATCTTTTTTCGTATCTTTGGCCGTATTATTTGCTTGTTTACGAATACTACCATGATATAATCCCCTTCAAAGGGAAATTCGTTTCATACTAGGACTCTTCAGCGGTAGAAACAATTTTTTTTTATATTTGCCATTATTAGGAAAATCAAAATTAAGGGAACAACGATTAAGTGATGAATCAGATTAGATACAACGGCGAAAAAGACACATTTAGGACAATTAAGTTGACAGATACAAACAGATACAGGTTTAAAGGCAGTTCAATAATTCCTTCCGGCTCGCTTTAATACATAATCATCAAAATTATCATTTCACATCATAATTATCATTTCAGGTTCAACTCATCACGCGTAAGAGAACTGCCAACCAAAGAACAACAAAGAACACAAAACTAATCTTTCCTCCTGCTGCAAAATTAAAACAATCTTTCTCTCTTTCCGGATGCATACGCGCAGAATAATTGTACATTTACCAGTTGTCGCATCCAGAAGCTCGCAGCAATATGCAATCCGATGCAGGAGAGCTGGTCGGGCTCACCCACGATTTCCAGTCGCATCACAACCGCCGTGGAGTGCTTCTGCGTGCCTGCGACAACGTGAATGGCGCAGTATCCCCCCCGGGCGGCTCCTGGGTCGCGATGCTGATGACTCAAGACCTTGCAATCATTAATACTGACCTCTATTCTTATTATGGGGGGAGGGATCTACAGATATAGGGCGTGCTCTTTTTTTCTTGGAGGGGGGTTTATGGGCGTGTTCCTTTTTTTTTTGGGGGGGGGGGGTCATTCGGATTTCGCTTGCAGATGAGGTAATAAAGCCTAAAGGCATTTTCTTCCGTTTTCATCTTTCTTTTCGGGATATTAAGGCAACCTCTGTGCTTACCATGTATGGAACCTTTCGTTGACATAAGTCTTGTTTTTTTGTATATGTTTATAGAATAGTCATTATCTAAACAAGGTTTCCATTATCTTACTATGGCTAAGGCTTAATCAGGCCTATCTAAATTATAAACAGCTATATCAGTGATCGTAGTAATCTTTAGATTTATAAGTTTATCCTTATATAACATTACTGTAATCAAACCTTTAAATACATTTATCTCAGTATAGATAATATACTAACATTACCATTTCACAGACTGTCCATTTTACATTTCTAATTGCAATTCATAACAGCTGGATTTAATCTCTATCTTTTCTTCTTTAAGAAGAGCTATTACACACATTTAAAAAATTAATCTTTACTTCATTTCCTATTTTACATTTCAGTTATGAATGCTAAATACATCGGGGCACAAAATGATTATTCAAGAGGAAAACGTGCATTTGATATTACAGCAAATGGAACTATCTTTACTTTTTAATAATAACTAGCAACCAGAGTCCGCTACAGTACTTAAACCAATCAGTGGCTCGGGTCGTTAAAAGCATTCTAGAAGCTGTGCGTACCTTTAGAATGCCAGAGAATGCTGTTGTGAACGCTTATTTGAATTTCCAATCATTTCGTTTCCTTCGCATTATTTTCTCTTGGTTTTTGATTTTCCGAATATGCTAATCACTTGGGAATATCGAAGACAATGCCTACCGGATAATAAAGACCTCATTGTCTGATCAGTTCGAGAAACAAGACGGACATTTTTTGAAAAATAACTTTTCATCGATATCTGGTGCTGGGTTTT
>NC_091549.1:43317365-43319865 GCF_042767895.1 Penaeus vannamei
CGAGTGTGTTTATAAGTGTGAGTGTCTGCGCGTGTGTTAATGTCCATTAACGGGTCCCGGGCATTAATCACTCCCTGATGCAGCTGTCGTGTGCGCGCTGTCGAGATGGCTCGTCCACTCGTCAGCCCGTTACTAATGTTCTTCTGTTTGGGTTATATCTTTAATATCACTTTCCTTTTGCCTTTTCTTAATCTAGGATTTTTATTATCTTTATGGACGACTTGCTGAAAATAGTGATAAGGGCTATGTTAGTGTTTGTCATTATCGCTGGAACCCTTGTATCGTTGAATAGCCGATAATGCTACTGCCCATCAGTTACAATTTAAAAGTCATTTGTACAGTTTTCTCTCTATAGTAGGTCAAATAAGAAAAAAAAAACAATTTGCAGTTAGAATATATACGAATAAGGTTGATGATAATTACAACGAGGATGACGAATGATTATTATAATAGTTGTAATAGTAATGATGGTATTGATAGTAATGAAAACAATGAAGAAAATGATGCGATGACAACAGTAGTGATAATGATAGCAGTAACAATAGTAATAAAATAATGACAATTATAATAATCATTATCATTTTTTTCATTATCATTATTATAATTTCTGTTATTATCGGAATCGTCGTCATCATCATCGTTATCATCATTATTGTTGCTACGAATATCATTATTATTACTATTATTATGATCATAACAAAAATATCAACAATAATAAGAGAGGTCGAGAGAGAGGAGGGGCATGCACTGTATGAATGCCTGGCTACCCATTCCTGAGCATCCGTGATACCTGCAAATCTCCTCCGTTTTACATAATGTCAGTGAATACCTCGTGGATGCTAGATGAAGACAGTGCAGTAGAGTGTGAAGGGAATCTAACATTGATTTTCCTATCCGACAGTGTGATCAACTACTAGACTGACAACATAGACAACATATCCATGTAGCACAGAGGCTATAATCCTCTTAATGATAACTATACGTAAGGTCTATTCATGTGAAAACTGGGTGATAAACAGAAATCGCCCTTACATCAAGCCGGAACCGCTGCGAACTAGCAATCCCCCTGACGACGATAGTGTGTTGAGGAGTTAAACTACTGCTATTGAATTAGCAGCAGACCTACCGCGCTGCTGTGGATAAGGTGTTCACTGCACTTGCCAACCGAATTCACGATCTCGAAAAAAAATAATGATTTGGTTATATCATTGCAGGATTTGAATGGTGAAGATAATGCACATGTCAAAGGGAAGAATAAAGAATATGAAGAACTTTGTTAATCGTCAGAAATTGCAAGATATTCAAGAATTAAATCAGGTACTTGGAAGATTATTCTCGCAGGAACAACCTTCGTCTCGATGGTGGAGGAGAGAGCCTGGGAAGCTGGGGAATTGACCCACGGCAGCTACTCTTGCAGGATAAACTCGACCTGGAATGTGTGCAGCTCCAGCAGACTCGCCGACATGAAAAAAAAAAAAAAAAAAAAAAACGCTGCGAAAGATTATTCCAAGATTCCTACGCTTTCAGGATCCAGACCAAGTCCTCCGAAATACCCACAAGCTTAAGAATACCACCATCAATGCGTACGAGTACCTGTGCTAATCCTCCGGCCACCAAAGGAAGGAACAGCCACCGCAACCCAGAAAGCTTTTTTTCACCCATACGAAGCTCACCGTCCGCCATTGTTCCAAGAATCAGTCGCGCTTCAACCTATCACGTCCCGGCCTAAGCGAGTCCCGTTGTAACAGCTGATGGAGATCGAGATAGCGACGTAGGTGGTGCTGCTGTGATGTCTTCCAGTAGTTGTGGACACCGAAGCAAATAGCACAGGGATAATCTCAGACCACCAAAGCCTAAAAGTGAATTTAGCAAAGGGCCATAAAATACGCTGGTTGTGCTATGATGATAATAATAATGATAACGGTAATGATAATGATAAGGAAAATAATGATAATAATAATAATGATTATAATATTGATGATATTGATAATAATGATAGTAATGAAAAGGAGGAGAATAATAAGAATAATAACAATAACAATAATGATAATAATCATAATAAAAATCATTCTAATGATAATGAAAAAATAATAATGATATTACTACTACTACTACTATTAATTATATTGTTGATGATACAAAAAATCATGAATATCAAAATAACTGAAACAATGACAGTTACAGTCATGATAATGATAACGATGACAATGATAATAGTGATAATGATAATAATAATAGTAATGGTGATAATCTTAATAATAATTGTAATAATAATAATAATGACAATTATCATGATAGTGATAAAAACATATTTGAAATAATAATAAGATAATAATAATGATAATGGTAATAATAAGTGCAACAGTGAGAGTATGATACTGAAAATAGATCTAACAATAATAATAACTGTAATAATGATTGTGATAATGAAGGTAATAGTAATAATGATAATAACAATTATAGTTATGATAATGTTAAGATAATAATGATGATGATAATG
>NC_091549.1:43329865-43332365 GCF_042767895.1 Penaeus vannamei
CGCGCCGTCCTCATTATTTTCCCTGATTCAAATGTGTTCTTTTACCTTTCCTCTCACTATTTTTTCTCTTTATCTCAATGAGAAATGTAGGCATTACACTCCCACACCTACAGACCGACACACACACATTTGTGTGTGTGATATATATATATATATATATATATATATATATATATATATATATATATATATATATATATATATATATATATATATACATATATATATATATACATATACATATAGATATATATATATATATATATATATATATATATATATATATATATATACATATACATACACACACACACACACACACATATATATATATATATATATTTATATATATATATATATATATATATATATATATATATATATATATATATATATATATATATATAGTTATTTATATATATAGTTATACCTAGAGTTACATATATACACATTCATTTATTCGCATACATAGGTGTGTGTGTGTTTGTGTGTGTGTGTGTGTGAGTAGTGAGAGCGGGAGAGACTGATATACAGAGAGATAAGTTAGTCCTATATCCAGATGGAAATGGACATGTCTGCAGACGAGCATGCATACTAAACCGCAGGAGAATGTGGTACGGTGGCCAGTATACTCTGCGTGTGTGTGTTTGCTTAGATATATAAGAATACGTACATACATATATGCATACATATATACACATTGGAATATATGTATATATAAATATATATATATATATATATATATATATATATATATATATATATGTAAAATCATATATATTTATATATACATACATACATACATACATATATATATATATATATATATATATATATATATATATATATATATATATATATATATATATATATATATATATATATATATATATATATATATATATATATATATATATATATATATATATATCATATACATATATATATATATATATATATATATATATATATATATATATATATATATATATATATATACATATTTATATGTAACACATATATGCATATACACACACGACCTGCTCAGTGCCACGTCTTACCATAGATATCTAGCGAGTTATGAGCTCGTTGCATTATTCTTAAGGTACGTCAGCTCATGCTCGCAGAGACGATGGAGGTATTGACATCTCTCGACATGTCGGTAAATTCTATAACAATGGATGCAACACTGTTAGTAATGTAGGTAACGATTCATCTTCTTTTTATTGCTGATGGAATGGCCTGAGAAATAGTGGTCAAACAGGTAAATAATCTTATTTTCAATACTAATCTAAATGTTTTCGTTGATTTCGTTGTTTTTGGCATCACTTGAAGCTTGTGCATAGGACACTTGTTTTCTTTGTGCCCCTGATTCAACGTACATTTCCTGTAGTTCTCCCAGGCTATTAGCATCAGGAATCCCAATTCCCTGATTCCCAGTCCAGGTGCAGAAGACTGCTTCAAGGTAAGCTGGAATCTAACTCAAGATATATCAGGCCGATGCTTTGCTGTAATAGGAGCTCTGATTACTGGTTCTGTTTCAGATGCATTAACATTAACAGAGGTGAGTGCAAGAGGTATGTTATATTCTGCTGTTTCTTCAGTCAATTGGTTGAGTGTATCTGGCTGACAGGTAATCGGCAGTTGAGTATAAAAGTCTGAAACCTGTTTGTTTAAGAATCTATTGCTTATCAGTGCTGACTCGGATAAAGATCTTGTGGACAGTAAAATGTCCAAAGTTTGCGATATTTTTTTTCATTGCCTTTCTTGTGGAGTAGAAAGCCAATGCTTCATTCTGCTCATTTCAGATTTTGTATAGTTTTAAAAGGGTTAAGAGGATTGCTTGATTTTGAATGGTGAGTTCTGTGTCTCTGCGACGTTGTTTGGGTCTTGAGGCTTGAATTTCTTCATGCTTTTGGTGGCATTTTCAACTCTCGTAGGTGATTTCGTCATCACCCTCGAAACCTCTTGAAACTTCCTGGCACTGTAGCATTCTGCACTTCATCAGCAGATTTCTAGTATCCTCTGAGAAGTCGACGTTCTGGCTGGGTGTCACATCTGTATGTTCTTTTACTACTTGAATCAGAGTTCTAGGCATTTCTAGGATGTTTTTTGTATCGGCCTGAAAGCTTGATTTGCACATGGCATACCTGCCAAATAGAACTATGAACTTTTCATTGGTTCCGGGCTTTTCTTGAACTTGTCTTAGAAAGACGTTTTTCTACCAATCTCTATTGTTTTCATTGATGTAGACATTATCATGGCTCATGTTTTGTATTATATACTGAACGGCAACCAGGCCTTAAGTGTCTTCAGCACCATCGAGAGGATGACCTTCATTTCGGTTTGGAAAGTGTCAGAGTTCTTGCCCAACATTTATATGTATTGCTCGATGAAAATGAATGAAATCCTCCCAAAAAGATTTTCCTCCCCAGTGAACATTTTGCAACCTAAAGCTGCACTGCAACATTGCACGAGACTCGCCAAGCCGCGGGCATCG
>NC_091549.1:43369865-43372365 GCF_042767895.1 Penaeus vannamei
TGTTTTGGGGACGGGAGAAACGATACCCTACACAATGAATCATAGACAAATTGATTTGTATTTATTTTTTGTTATTTCTTTCGCGGACGTCACAGTCTCGGCGGGATTTGTTTTTGTTTTTTTTTTTCTTCTTCTTCTTTTTTTTTTAATCGGGATTTTCACTTATTTTCCTTTTCTTGGAAATAAATATCGGCGGGTCTGCTACTCGAGAAAACAAAATTGATGTGGCCTTAGTCTTCTTCAAATTTCAGACTTTCTCTATTCAGATCGCTTACTAATTGTGTCAGATCATTTGCTGACTCGCTGAAGAAAAAGAGATCGTCTGCAAGTCTTAGATTGCTTAGATGCTCGTCCCCTATTTTGATACCCATTTCGCTTCCCGTTTAGCTTCTTGATTTTTTTTTTTAGACAAACTGTTGATAGTTTTGGTGAGATGGTTTCGCCCTGTCCAGCGCGGTTTAACTGGCCTTTTATCGGTGTCTGTGCGGAGTTTGATGGTTCAGTCAAATGCCTTTTCGTAATCGACGAATGTCATTGGCTTAGTGTGTGTGGATATATATATATATATATATATATATATATATATATATATATATATATATATATATATATATATATGTATGTATGTATGTATATACATATATATATATATATATATATATATATATATATATATATATATATATATATATATATATGTGTGTGTGTGTGTGTGTGTGTGTGTGTGTGTGTGTGTGTGTGTGTGTGTGTGTGTGTGTGTGTGTGTGTGTGTGTGTATGTGTGTGTGTGTGTGTGTGTGTATAAATACACACACACACACACTCACACACACACACACACACACACACACATATATATATATATATATATATATATATATATATATATATATATATATATATATATATATATATATATCTTTGTTGGTAAAAGTCACTACCACAGCTGTCACATACAAAGTCTGTCGCTTGTCTGGCCACCTGTGCAGAAGCCTTTCTTCTTGGTCTTTTCTCCTCGGATTGCTGGGCTACTGTTTCTTCGTATTTGGACAGACCTTTTTTCACTGCAGACCTCCAGGCAGATCGGTCTGAGGCTGACTGTTCCCAGGTGGTCAAGTCTATGTTTAGGGCTTTCAGGTCCCTCTTGCTAACGTCTTTGTGACACAGCTGTGGTCTGCCTTTAGGGCGCTTTCCCTGAACAAGTTCTCCATACAGTAGATCCTTTGGGATCCGCCCATCCTCCATACGCACGACATGGCCAAGCCAGCGCAGGCGTCTCTGTTTGGGCAATGTGTGCATGCTCGTGGTCTGGGCTCTCTCCAGGCCTGTATTGTTGGTAACTTTGTCCTGCCATTTAATGTTCAGTATATGACAGAGACATCGCATGTGGAAGGTTCTGAGTTTTTGTTCTTGTCTTGCTCTCAAGGTCCAAGACTCACTGCCGTATGTATATATATATATATATATATATATATATATATATATATATATATATATATATATATATATATATATATATATATATATATATATATATATATATATATATATATATATATATATATATATATATATATATATATATCCTTATTTTTCGACCATACCTGATTCGGGACACAACAATGGTGAACGCTACTTGGAAATATTATATATTTGTGTTAGGCCTATACATTCAGCATGAGAAGTGGCTCGTGAGTAGCTGCTCATTCAAAACGGCGCTCCCCATAGTTTGGCTCTCCTGTCACGCCCCGGCTTAATAGACATTTTCCTGGACGCTGGACTGGCCGGCGAGGAACCACAGAAGTCCAGCTCTAAATTCCGTGGTCTTACCTCTTATGGGAAAGGGTCTCGGAAGAAGTCTGCAGAAACTACTGAATTTGATGACCTTGAAAACAGCGTTCGTCGAGTAGATGAATGTATAACTTCACACACACACATACACGTTTCCATGTCTACATCAATGTGTGAGGAAAAGGGTGTTCTGTTAATTAGGACTTATCACTCATTTATCACCCATTTGGGTGTTACAATGAGACATGGCCTGTTCAAACTCCCGTTTAAAAAATCAAAATAGACTTCTCAGACAAGTGTTTTTTATCATTATACTTGATAAATCACTTTCCATTAATACCCAATGCTTCTTTGAATCTCCTGGAAGACAAACAATCAGTGAATCTTTGAAACCAATTATATTCCCATGGTACAACCTTGTCTAATGATAAATTAAACCCTAATTTTGATTAAATCTCCCCCTTTACCTAAAGGTGATTTTATATGACATGCAATAAATATAAACCATGAAAATCAACGCACGGGAAAAATGAAAGGGAGGGGAAAAAAAGGGAAATTTTGGTTCCCTACTTCGTTTGAGCGGAGCCATTAACGCGCATCGTGTAACGCATTTGTTTTGGCGCGGATTAGTGTAAACAAATCAACGGTATCGCCATGGGTAGCAATGCGAGGCCGTTCGTAGCTGATCTATGCATGAATATTTGTGAAAC
>NC_091549.1:43379865-43387365 GCF_042767895.1 Penaeus vannamei
ACGGGAAACCAGACGCCAGACCTCAAACACTGGCGCTGGTGCCAAATGTTTACAGGGGAGGTCGTTTCGAGGTTCGTTTTCCTTCATCTTTATATTTTGTTGTCTTGGTTGTGTGTCTTGAGTTGTGATTCGACTCGTCCTTCGCGTAATGGTAAGCAGAAGGTAGTTGTGAATTGGGACGTATGTTGAGACAGTTGATGAGAATTTGTGTAGTTTTGGTCACAGGTAGAGAAGTAGAGAGAGAGAGAGAGAGAGAGAGGCAGGTGGGAGGAAAGAAATTAAGTCTTGGTCAAGAGCCAAATCAATAAAATCACGACATACCCACAAATCCAAATCGATAAATATAATTCTCGTGTGGTATCATATCATACAATATAAACTATACAGCCCATTACGTTGGAAGAGCGAATACGTACCACATATCAGTCACTGCAAAATCTTGGTTTCCTCTGCCTGTGTATATTTACTTTCCTGGGGCTCTATCGTCTCTCGAAATATACTCTTTATCTAGAAGTTCTTCGTAAATGTCTGTGGATATTTTTTTCCTATTCACGTTGCTTAATTTGTTTTCGCAAGTTTTGTCTTAAAGATTTTTTTCCTGTCATGAACTCGGTTGGTTAAAAAAGTGCTTCTATATCTTAGAAGTCTTGCAAACTTTCGCCATCTCGAGGAACTGTGTCACAATGTCCGCCTTCCATCCGACACGAAAATAGATAACTAAATATAAAAGATTTAAAAAAAAATAGTAAAAAAAAAAAAAAAAAAAAAAAACAGCCGTCCTCGATTCGACAAGAAAAAAGAGAAAAGGAAAAAAACGCTTTGACACGTAAGATAAAGAAAAAAGAGTTGGCTGGAATAATTCTTGTTCTCGGTTATTTTATGGGATTTTGCGATGACTACTAATGAGAATGTTCGTTTCTAATAATGAAATGCAAATGAGGGAAATGAGCTACTGTCCGCTTGAACTGTGAACGTAACGAGATAATAATGAGATTATTAAGACATACGCGTTAAAACTTTTTTCAGTGGGACATTTTATTCCATTCTCTTGCGCTTGCTAGAATAATAGTCAAATAGTACCAGTAATGATTATAATGTATGTAGTCATTGATATTATTATCTTCATTATCTGCGGATGCTTATAAATCGAATCCTGATATATACTGAAAGTTTTCTAGAGAGGGAAATAATCCATTAAACTGTTTTTATCTTTATTTACTAGCCTCTAAGGTGTCTTAAAAGGAAATAGCACATTAAACTGTTTCTATCTTTATTTACTAGCATCTAAGGTTTCTTAAAGGGAAATAATACATTAAATTATCTTTATCTGGCTGGCGTCTGGGGTTTATTCTTAAGTGAGAAAGCAGAGGTAAGCGAATATTGAATATCAATACATTTAACCAACAAATAAATAAGCGCCCGAACAGACCATCGCTGCGGCATCATATCATCATTCAGGCAAAAGCTTCGTGGCGGATACGAATTTGCAGAACGTCCCAAAGCAAAAGTCGTAGTCATGTGGCGAGTAGATAATTGAGTTGTCACTGACTTCAAATTAATTGTTAATGTTTCTGTAAATTCAGTGGTCCATCGGAGAGCCAAATAGAAAACGTAATTGGGATTTTAGGGGAGACGGAAGAAAACATGAGATACCTTGGTAATTGGTCTGTCAAGTTTTAATGATTGGCTTTTCTTCAGGTACGGTTTTGGGTCCGGAGATTTATCCCAAAAGACGAAAAGAATGCACGGGACAATAGATTAGCAAAACGGAACTTGGAGGAGGAAATCCTCTCTCTCTCTCTCTCTCTCTCTCTCTCTCTCTCTCTCTCTCTCTCTCTCTCTCTATATATATATATATATATATATATATATATATATATATATATATATATATATATATATATATACCTATATATATACCTATATATATACCTATATATATACATATATATACATATATATATATTATATATATATATATTATATATATATATATATATATATATATATATATATATATATATATATATATATATGCATGTGTGTGTGTGTGTATGTATGTATGTATGTATATATATATATATATATATATATATATATATATATATATATATATATTATATATATATATATATATATATATATATATATGGGTGGATTCTTCACGCACAGGGTGATATGAAGCATTGGTGTGGTAGTCTTAAGAAGTGTTAAGTGCTTGAATGCCTTCTCGCTTACAGCTGCCACCGCTGGCTCGCCTAGTGCGAAAAAGGGAACAGCTCTGCATAAGAAACTCCTGCCAGTTCATAGCCACATCTTCATCAGGACTTCTGCAGTGCCTCCTCGTGGCCACCTATGGGAAACTGGGCATCTTGCAGTCCCAGGCTAAACTCTGGGGGATCTCGGAGCTGCAGGAGGCCCCAGAGGTAGTTAGTCATGGCTCACCAGCGTGTGGACACGCCTTGACTCTGTACCAACTGCTCCTTAGTCCCCTGGGTAAAATGAAAGGCTCAGGGCAAGTGGACCTTGCCAGTCCTCCTCCCCTCAGACAAACCCTTTGGTAACGCAAAATATATATGGAAATGCTGGGGAGAGGGAACTGTCTTTCCCACCCAGTAAGTGAAGCGGGCTGTGGGTCCCACAGGGAGGGTGACTGCTGAGGCTCAAGTTGGAAGTTGAGTTACTCGTCCCGCCTGCACTCTGGCAAACGCCACCCCATTGTGAGGTCCCACAGCCTGCTGCCCACTCTTATATGGGGCAACGTCTGCGGGGGAGGCGGAGGTGGTGTCTGCCCGGAGGAACTGCCCAAGGTTTAACCTCAGGAGGGTTGTTCGAGTGGGAGCTCGGAACATCCAGTCTTTATGGCAGGATGAGAGATTACCCCTATCGAAGGAAATGAAGTGGCTGGAAGTTGAGGTAGCTCTCCTCTCAGAGGTGAGGAGACCTGGCATCAGCACAATCATTATGTATGGGTACACCTACTAGTCGGGCCGGGGCGATGGTAATTTCCAGGGAGTAGCCATAGCCATCTCAAGCCAACTTCAACTCTCGGTAGTATAGGTGTCTCTGGTTGAGCGTATTATGGCATTGAGACTGCAGCATGTTTTGTCTTAGAGTCTTATTGCTCTGTACGCTCCTACCATTTTATGTAAACTTGATGTGAAAGAGGCGTTCTATGCCAAACTCACATCTGTGGTAGATAAATGTCCCCGGCGAGACATTCGTGTTGTGCTGTTGACTTCAATGCAGTATCCGGCTGTAATCAAGTTGGCTACGATATGGCTGTCGGTCTCCATGGCTCGGTAGCTGATCTCAGTAGCGAAACGGCCTCCTTCTCCAGGACTTTGTTAGGTCCCAGAGAATAAGGATTTCTGGCTCCTGGTATCAGCACTCCAATCTGCATCAAAACTTGGTACAGCAATATGGGTATTGTGGCCAAGGAGATTGACCACATCCTTGTTAGCACTTGGTTGAGGATCCTTCAGAACTGCAGGGTTTACAGGAGTGCCTAGTTCTGTCCATAGATTGGTTGTGGCGACACTGCGGGTCTACTTCAAGTCCCCTGTCTTTCCAGTGGTTACTCTGGGGTGTTTCACAAGTACAGATTGGGGGAAGAGGAGCATGTACTTTACGTTTGCCACAGCAATCTCTGATTGGTTAACAGTGCTTGAAAACCAGACAGACCCTGTAGTCCTGTGGGCTTCATTTAAGTGAGAAACACTCAATGCAGCCCAGGAGTCCATTGGTGAATGTCATATGGCTTGTCTGAACAGCAAGCGGGATTTGCGCTGTTCCTTGGTGCATAGGGATAGGGTAAAGAACAGTTCATCAGGAATCTTTCCGAGGAAGTAGAAGGTCATTTCATAGTAAATGACCTTTGTCCTGCATACCAAGTCCTGAGAGAACTGAACTCCAATCCCTCCTCACAGATGTCTGCGGTATGCTCAGTGGATGGATGGATCATATCAGATTTTGAGTAATTGCATCAGGTAGACCCCCCAACAGTTAGTTTAGATGCAAGGGATGTCGCAATCCCTGTGCCTGACCCACCCATCAGTGAAGATTCTCCTACTGACTAAGGTTAGGGAGGCAGTCTCTAAGTTGAAGGGTGGGAAAGCTGCAGGCATTAGCAATATCCCTGTTGAACTGCTAAAGGCTGAGCCTATAGCATGGGGTTTGCATGCTGTCCTGACTCGCAGTCTTGTTCCATTCCCCCTAACCTGTTGAGGGGTATGGTCATTCCTCTCTGGAAGGGGAAAGGAGATTGTTGGGACTGGAGCAACTACCGTCACATTGCTCAGTATACATTTTCTCCCACATTCTTCTGAAACGGATCCACAACCATCTGCTAAGGCACCAAAGACCGGGGCACTCTGGATTCACTCCTGGCAAGTCAAAAATAGACGGTATCGTAGCGCTTCGAGTCATTGTAGAACATCGTCTTGAGTTCAGCCTCTAGAAGGCGTTTGATTTAGTGTATTGTGAATCGTTACGGGAGATCCCGAGACAGGAATTCCGACACAGATTATTGGATTAATAGCAAGCCTGGTACTGAAAGTGCTGTAAAGTGTGGGGGGGCCACACTTTACAGCTCCTGTTAACCCTTGAGTGAGGCAAGGCTGTGTCCTTGCACCAATACTTTTCAACATTTGCATGGACTGGATAATGGGCAGAGCTACTTTCCAAAGTCAGTGTGGAGCAACACTGGGCAATATCAAGGTCACAGACCTTGACTTTCTAGACGATGTTGCAATTCTATCTGAGTCTCTGGAACCTCTTGATGTATTTAGCAATGAGGCGAAGCCCTTGGGATTGCAGGTCTCTGGGACTAAGAGCAAGATCCAGGATTTTGGGGGCCTGCTAAAAGAAACTTCAATCGATACGTGCTTGCAGCGAGCTTTACATACCTTGGTAGTGCAGTTAATGTTTCTGGGCTGTCAGACCAGGAAGTCAGTAGATGGGTTGGTCTGGCAGCAGGAGCCATGAACTCTGTCAGCAAGATTATTTGAAGGTGCCGGTACCTATGCAGAAGAACTGTTATGTCTTTAAGGCCTTGATACTGCCAGTTTTGCTCTATAGAAGCAAAAACTGGTTGCTATCTAGTGCCTTGGCGTAACATTTCAATACCTTTTGTAACAGGTCCCTACACCGGATCATGGGGCATAGTTGGCAGAACCATGTGTCCAACCAACGTCTGGCATGAAATTTGTTACTTGCATAATCCTTGACTGCCAACTCGGACTATACGGGCACCTAGCTCGTTTCCCTGTGGATGACCCTGCCCATCAGGTTGTCTTCTTACGAGACCACCTCGAATGAAGGAGACCTATGGGAAGATATATGAAGTCATGGCTTGGGCAGCTCAACCAGACCAGTCGTGAAGAACTAGATATGGGCCGAGATCCTGCCTGGCGACTCGCCGTGAGGGACCCTTGTCGCTGGAAACGAAGGGTGAATGCACCCCCGTTGGCGTCAGCCCCTTCGATGATGATGATATATATATATATATATATGTGTGTGTGTGTACATATATCTACACATGTATATTACATAAATAGAAACTCAGTAACCTGTACACACGATTATAATAATAACTGCTACAACAGAATCGAAATAAAACATGATGTTTTAAACGTCAAGAATTCCTTATTAGATGTTGATTGAGCAAGTTGCTACAGAGTGATTTATTTGATTATCTGTGCTCATAAATAAGATGATGAAAGAGCCGTAGTAACGCTTGCAGGCGAGATTTCTTAAAATTGAGAACAAACAGTTGATCAAGAAGTAGAGAAAACTGGGCAGAACTCATATCCAACAGTACTGACACGGACGGTGCTGCAGTGAACATCATCAGGTGTATAACAGGACAGCCATAGGAAATAAGGAGTACAACAGAATATCACCGAGGATGTATCGGACATCGACAGTGACTGGACATCAGTAGGCAGGAAGAGGACAGATAATACGGTTATTAATATATAATACATTTAACGACATCTCGTAGCATAAACAACTAAACATAATAACAAAATAGTCAAAATCAAATGAATATTAAAAAACAAATTGCAAAGATTAGCAAAACCGTAACAATGGATAATGTAAATATCAATAAAATCAGTGACTAAATCAATAACGTATGCAGTATATAAGATCAATGTGAAAAATAAGACAGACTCCGAATGAAGTATACTACATTTTTCGACTTCGCCTAAAACTTTATACAGAATTATCATGTGATTATATCATTTGTCACATAGTATTTTATCTCTGAACCCTCAAGCAAAAGTATTCTGTTATTGTCACTAAATTGCCATGCAATATATATAGTCATGACACCACTGAGGCTTTTGAAAAGAGAGGCATGGCAGGCACTCAAGATCAAAAGAGCAGGGCTAAACTTGTCACTTACATGTCAGTCAATAACAACTTCTAACATACTACCTTAACTCTTGCAATGCAGGGAGATGGCTAAAGTGAACTAGTGATCAATTTCTCTGTTAATATTCTTTAGCTTAGATGTAAAAGGATTTCATTACACTGTTAGATGAACTGTCCATTTCACATACCTGGTCAAAATATCAGACAGAAAAAAAACAGAAACAATGCTAACATGGATAGCGGTCAGACAAATAATACAAAGTGTACTTTTGTTGATGTCTAAACACCGGTAATGAGACAAGAAAAGAAATGGCATGGTTGAATCACTTTTGAGCTTGATTGCAATTATATGGGATGCATTATAAGCTGTATGTTACTATCACCTCAGAGCAAAGTATCAAATCTCCGTAGGGTATTTGATCCCACCGCGTCCACCAGATATAATATGGCTGGCTTGAGACGAACACAGATGTTGTTTTAGTTTTTATTGGTAAATGAACAGTATGAAGAGTTGAGTAGCTTATTATCGAATAGAACCTGATGGTGTGAAACCACCGAAGATCTATTGATTTTTCCTTAGGTTCAAAGTTTCATCAAAATCAGCAAGAAAAATCGAAAATTCAAAAAAAATAATGGACTCAGGTGCCGTTCTCTCAACTTTTACTCTGTTATTTTTTTTTCTTTCTTGCTTGCTTTTCTTTTCTTTTTTTCTACCTGTCCATTTCTAACCTCGCATCTTTTTCTGTTGTTGTTTTTCTCTCTCTGTCTCTCTCTATTTTTCCCTTTCCCTCAATTTATGTTTTGTATTCACATATATGTACATATATAAATATATATATATGCTGGTCTCCATGTGTATGTAAGTGTGTACATGTGCGCGCTTATGTTTTTCTTCTTTTTCTTCATCTTTAGTCTGACCTCAACAGATGAAATATTTCGTAGAAAAAAAACGAGTCCATCATAACAGAAGCCAGTCATCCTCGAGGAGTTCCGTTGAAATCGTTGTGATGACGACGACCACTAAATTGTTCATGTGAATCGCCCCAGCCAGAAGGTCACCTAAATGTCACCAGCTGGGCAGGGCGAGCTGGGCCCCCAAGATCGGTTTCTGCGTCTGTGCTA
>NC_091549.1:43422365-43432365 GCF_042767895.1 Penaeus vannamei
TTATCCCATGAACAGTGACATCACATTTTTTTACCCTGTTACTTCTTAGTATGCTGGAACAAGCAAAAAATACATTTTGTCATACATATAAGCTTCTGAAAACAAAAAAGAACTTCAAATGCAGAATTTGAACACTAGAAAGAATATTCTGCATCAAATGTATAAACAATGTTTTATGTCCAGCCACATGTGCACATTGTAACTATCCCTGGCCTAGGCATGCTTAGCTTCAGAATGTAGTCCATACAATAAATTCTATTTATCTGTATTTTACATCTTAGGCATGTATATTAGTTTGATTTTCCAGTTAAGTTAAAGCATAGTAGAATAGGCCTCAGTGTATAATAATTCATCTCCCTTTATCATTATCTCAAATGATTGTTTTTATCTATATGTTGTATCAATTAATGTTTTCATTTCATTGCCCCAGAAAAGGATAGAATGAGGTCATGAGCAAAAAATGGTTCAGGTCTGGCTTTCATACTTTAATTGTATGTGAATTAATAGGATTTACAGTCGAGAGAAACCTTTATTTGGATTTTAACCACTGTCTTTGTTTTCATTATAATAGAGAATTTTAGAATGTAGTCTAGCTTTTATTTCAGTTTATAGGATAAACTTCAAAATATACCAGATTGGCAAGCATTAAAGAATGTTCAGCAATTCTCCAACATATGTCTGTGTTCAAATTTGATTGACCAATTACATGTGCTGCCCTTTACATGTTAGTTCAGTGGAAAGGTTGTGAAATACCCCTAATTTTATTTCTTAAAAGAGGATCCTCTAAGAAGTTTCATATTTCATCTTTTATAATTTGCCTTGTAAAGTATGTCTTTACAAAGTCACCAAAATGAATTTTGGGTAAAATGTATTTTGCAATCAGGACTAAGTTAAGTTTTTCTGATATGAACATCTTTATACACATGATACTCAATACAAAACTGTGAAAATAAAATATGTCAATTTTAGAGACTGCCTCTCTGCCACTAGAAACTTCATATGAAGTGGAACTACATTTACTCTTTAATGAAAGTTCCATATTTCCATACTGTTCAACAACATTTGTTGCTAAATTTATATTTATCTGTTTTCCTTTAAGTAGATGTGAATAGACATAAATAAAGAAATCTTAATGATATTTTGCAGCCTTAGAAGACTCAATAGTGATTCTGGAGGAGGTGGAGGGAACGAGACCTTTGGCTGGTGGAACAGGCATTGAACTCGAGGTGTTGTATGATGGCCAAGCAGAAGAAGTGCAGCATGTGGTAAGTCTTTGTGCATTTTGAGTAGTTTAGCTTTTACCTTTGTGAGAATATTTTGAATATGAAAAATGCAAAATTTGTTCTTGAGAAGGAAAAGTAACTTTTTTATTATCATTTTTAGTATTATGTGTAATTTTCCAGTGTATCTTGCTGAGCATTTAACTCATTTCACCCCCCATTGATCTTTATCTGACTCAGTTATTAGGCCTACCAGACATCATCCGTTTTTCTGACTCCTTGAATCTTCAGTGAAAAAAAAATCTTTATGATGTTGTAATTGTAATTAATGTAATCTTTTTTTTTATTTTAGTGATGTCAAAAAAAGTAACAGTAGTAGTAAAATTAAAGCATTTTTCCAAATATTCAAGAAATAGGGTAAATAGCTTAGGTCAAGTAGACCTAGCAATTGATTCCATGGCAACAGCATGTATGAAGCAAACTGTGTAAAAGAAAAAATATCACTTAAAGATATACGTTTCTGATGCTTATAGAGAAATAGGCCCATACTGTAAAAGGCTTTCATTATCTATCAGAAAATAATATGCCATAAAACAAGTGACCTTTCTCTTGTATTTTTGCTACCCATATTATGCTAATGATTTTATTAAATTGCACTTATCAAGGCCAAATATATATGTGTTTCTATCTTCTTTATCTGTAACATCTTGTCTTATTCTTGTATGTATGGATTTTGTTTTACATTACAACAGCCTCAGCCCCAGCCACCTCAGCAGCAATCAAAAGCACAGCCATCCCGTCCTCCACTCCGGCAGCAGCCACAAAGACAGCGACGGCCAGTGCAACAGTACCAGCAGCAACAACAAGAACAGCAGCAGCAAGCAGCTCAGCAAAGACTTCAGCGACAGCAGCAGCGGCAACAGCAGCAGAGACAGCAGCAGCAACAGAGAGCTCAGCAACGGCAGGCTCAGCAGCAGCAGCAGAAGCAACAGCAACAACAGCAGCAACAGCAGCAAGCACAACAAAGAGGAGTGAAGCGGAAGGACAGTGAGGTTCAAGTTGTGGGCCAAACAAAGGCTCAGAAAACAGGTCGAGGGGAGGTTGGAGGAGCTGGTACTCTCAAGTACAGGAAAAGGGTGAGACACTAAAATTTTTATTCGTATTTTCAGGTATCCATTTATTTATTATTGAACAATTATTATTTATTTATTTATTTATTTGATATTTATTATTGTCTGTGGTGAATATTTGGTATGGTTGATATTTGATGTGCTATTGTGGAGAATGATGAAAGCAAATGTTTACATTTTTGAGTTCTATTTTTTTTTTTTTTTTTCAGAGATATGGCCTGTTTTCCTGTCTATTCTCGTGTGCTTATAATTATGACCCACTTTTATTTTTAGCTTGTTTGAAGCTTTGAAATCTATTAAAATAGTAAAATAAAAAAATAACCCCCCAAAATGAGTTTTTTGATAATGTTTAATTTTATTTTGCCAAAAGTGATTGAAGAGTGATTTAAAGTCTCATTTGAATCAGAATAGGTAAAGTTGGCAATTGCAAGATCAGATTCATCATATTTGTTATTGTTTTTTGAATATCATGGGATTGTTTTTGTACACATTTAAATAACAAATAAAGTACAACTTTTGACCATGTTTCTTCACATAAGTATGGAAACAAAAGACAAAAATATTTTAAAATCTGTTCTTGCTCGAGCTGATTTTACATTTTCTGATTCCACTGAATCAGCCATCTCTTTACTTCTAGAAAAAAAGCTAAAATTTGTCTCTTTTTTAATTTTTCTCTCTTTTTCTTCTTTCCATCAGTCTCCTAAAGTTTATGTTAGAGAGATATCAATATTATTTGTTCTTTTATTTATTTTTTTATTTTTTATTTATATATTTTTTTCATCTTTACTCTGCCAACAGATCCCTGATAATGATGTTGAGATCGTCTTCGAGTGGGACCCAGCAAAGGTTATTGCTGAGCGTCAGAGTGTCGATGAATGGGTAGCTCGTAATGTCATAAGTATGTTTGACCAAGAAAACACCTTGCCATTTATCGCACGGTACAGGAAAGAGAGAACTGGGAATATGGAGGTTGAGAAACTTAGAGAGATTCAAAATGCATACTCACAGCTCAAGTAAGTAGTTTTATATCAATATTTTGTGTATTCATTCAATTCACTTCATATAGAATTACATAAGGAGGAGTTACATTACATTACAGTATATTTAGATTTGCAGTTTTACGAATCTGATAGAGAGGATCCCTGTTATTCATTGCCCCATTTGTCATTTCATTCTTTCATTACTAATGTTTTGTGGATGCATAGTAAATTGTATTTCACTCTTCTGTTGTTAGGGTTCTAAAAGTTTATACATATTTGTCCATAAACTGATATAAAAGCTGCAGTGTTAAATAAGATTAGAGATAAGATCAAATAAATTCCAGAATATGGATGAATGTACCAAAAACTGATGGTTTATACACACTGCTAACAAGAATGACAGTGTACTTGAACAGTTTATTCATACCTACTTTCCAGCCGCCCAAACAGGCTAATGGTGCAACACTATTGCACTCTCTGGGTCTGTTGAGTGTTGACGTTGATTTATTTCCCTGACTTATGAATGAATAATTACTGATGCAAAACCACCCAAATTGACATGTTGACACTAGATATGATGGAAATAATAAAAAACTATAAATGTCATATCGACCATGGAATGCAGGACAGTCCTACCCATCCACCTCAACCGCTCCTGATTTCTTCACAAGAAACCTAGTTAGAAATGAAAATAACTGAAGTAGAAGATGAGGATCCTCATTCGTCTATGAAAATGAGGGTTGGGCTAAGGAGTGTCTGTAGCCTGACCTTCATACCTGTCTTCTCTGCCACACACTGGCCCCACCCCCTATGAACCTAAGTGGTGTGGGTAATAATTACACCCTTTTCACAATATTGATTGTTTGCATTGCTTTTTTATATCAACTTTTCTCAGAAAAAATTGTTTAATCTTTTTATAATTTTTTAAAGATATACACACAAACTATATGCTTAACCAAAGCACTGGATATTATGGTCCTGATCCACATTACTTTCCTGTGAGATGTTATATATGACCTTTTGTCAAATTGTTATTTTTTATATTTTTTTGCTCCATATTTATATGAAAGGGGATACTCTGTATTGACACTTGCAAGGTTTCCAGCCATTTTTGGTTTAGTTTACTTAACACTTGTATAGATATCCAATATTCATACACAATATAGTAAACATAGCATTGAAGATCTTCAGATTTTAAATAACCATGAGACTTTTTTAGGCATGTACAAGAGCGAGTTTTAAAGATCCTGAAAGGAGATCGCAAGCGTCTACCAGAAGACCGTAAAGCCTCCCTGTTGAGGGCAACTACCATGCATGAAGTGGAGCATCTGGTATGAACCCTCGATAAGTGTATTGTTGTTTTATATTAATGAACTGAGTATTTTTATTTACCTTTTATATTTAGGTAATTTCACAGAAGACAGTATTTTTCTAATATTAGAAATTTTGAATGATAGAAGTCCAGATGCATCAACTTGATTATTTTTTCATACATAAGTATGCTTTTTCCATTTATTATATTTGACCACCCTAAGATTAAGGAAATTGACAGTATTCATAATCTCACAAGTACCATTAACTATTTATGATGATTTAGTAATTATTAGTTTCATTATACAGACAGCAGCCTACAAAGGGAGTGGGAAGCGCACATATGCAGAGAGAGCTCGAGAACTTGGTCTGGAGCCAGCTGCACTCGAGGTTATGCAGGGAACACATAATAAATTTGTAAGTACTTTCACTGTATTTTTATTGTAGACTATTGTGAAATTATTTATAAAGAATTAGATTTATATTACTTCAAAACTATTGAGATATTGATATTCTGTAGTGATTTGTATTAGGGTGAACTTTTTTCTTTGTTTTATTGTTACTGTTCATTGTGGTATTCTTCATTTCATTAATTTATATATTTTTTTGTTTTTCAAGTCAAATCGCCAGGAGTTGTATTCTCTTATGGATCTGAATAAAGAAGGTCTACGGACAATTGAGGAAGTTGAGCAGGGGCTCCAGCACATTATAGCAGATGTCATAAGTAAAGATCCCCAAGTCCTTGACTGTGTACGACAACTGTAAGTTTGACATGTCTTTTTCCGGTTAAGATACTGAGATTGCAAATTATTTTTATATTCCATTTCATCATGAATACTGCATACCTCATCAACTAAATGTAAGCCACTTTGTCTTTCTTTTTCCAGCATGAAATTGTGTAAACCAGTTTTAGAATGCAATAAAGCACGCAAGCAGATGAAACGCGACCAGGGTAAAATGGTCAGTCGTGGACCAGGCCCCAGTGATGATCTTTGTGCCAAATATGAAAATTATTTTGAATATAAGAACCTGGCTTGGAACACAAAACCACATTCGGTAAGTTATCTACAAATATAGATGTTCCTTTCTTAACATTTTGTCTTTTATTTGTTTTACTTGCATTGAGAAATATTGTTACTGGTGTTAATAAAAATATCAGACTTTTTTGTGTTTTGCAACAGCAGCAATATGTCTGAAGTCAAAAGTACTGAATTGTGATCATGCAAATTATTGCTATCATTATTTTCTCCCTTCAGATGCTGGCCATGAATCGCGGTGAACACCAGGGAGTTCTTTCCGTAAAGGTTGCCATACCGGACAATACATATGTCCATTTCTTCAACTACTGTCAGCAAAAATGGTTAGGGATGGCACCACCACACTACTACAGGACACAGCTGGTTATGATGAGCATTGAAGACAGCTGGGAGAGGCTTGGTGGGTTCCTTTGTGTAAATTTTTTTCTGAACCTGATTTCCCCTGAAAGATTTGTTTTTATAAGTCCATTAAATTTACTGTATATTTTCACAGTATTGCAATGCCAGTTTAGTGAATGCATTTTATTATAAAGTAGTCATAAATGTGCATGATTTCTTCTAATAACAAAGTGTTCATTAGTTATTGGGAATATTGAACATGATAACATGTGTCATTCAGTATGTGTGCTTCTCATTTTTCCATATAGTCAAACCGTTCATGCAGAGGCAGATCCGCAGTGAATTAACAGAGATGGCTGAGATTGCATCTGTGGAGGTGTTTGCTGCCAACTTGCGGAAGCTTCTCCTAACCCCCCCAGTGAGAGGGAAGACGGTGCTTGCCATTGACCCAGGTATGCAATATTATTCATGTTCCAACATAGGAAGATAGGTCAAGACTTTATTTTATACTATTAGATTCCTCCCTTCCTCACTACAGAGTATTTTTAACTGTATCTTTTCAGGTACTTGGTATATGTGAAACATTTTTATATTTATAGACAGTATGCATGGGTTGATATTTTCTGAAGTTGCAAGATGTTGTAGATATTTATATAGGCTTTTACATCTGAAATCAGCTGTTTAGCAAATTCTATATATTAGCCTATATTTTAATATAAAGATCTTGTACTTTATGTAAAAGATTTAGACAAATAAAGAGAATGTCATGGTATGCAGAAACGTAATGATAGTGAAAATAATCAAAGGAAGTTATAGTCCACAGTTATCAAATACAGGCAGCAGAGGACAAAATACAAAAAATCTAATTCAAATATTATCTCTTAGGATATGCCAATGGATGTAAGATTGGTGTGACAAGCCCAACAGGAGAGAAACTCCTCACTACAACAATCTACCCTTTCCGTGGCAACCAGCACCTTCAAGTGGAGGACTGGTGCAAAGACCACAATGCCAGAACCCTTCGGGAGATTGTGCACAAATATAGGTAAGAAAATGAGGTACCGCTTCGTAGAGTTAAGTTTAAGGATAAATTGCTATTAGATTGTAAAACTTTTCTTGTTAAGTGATATTAAAAAGATATTTGAATACTACTATAGATAATAGTTTTGGTACTTTTCATAGATTCCTTTTACAGTATTCCTTTTTGAAAAATGGATGAGTTGCACTGTTTATATTGGTTTATTCACATCCATTTTCTTTTGATATACTTCTTAGGTGCGAGCTGTTTGCAATTGGTAATGGAACAGGATGCAGAGAGACAGAGACTTATCTCACACGCCTCATCGCTCAAAAGTGCTTTGATCCGTATAATGTCCAGTATACCATCATCAATGAAACAGGAGCATCACAGTATTCAGTCTCCCCAGAGGCACGAACTGAGTTTCCTGGCCTGGACCCCAATCATATCAGTGCCCGTATGTTGTGGTTTATTCTTTTATTTTTATTTCTCTCTCCTTATATCATTTCCTTTTCTTTTATCACTCTGTTCTTATCTGTATTATTCTGTCATCTGCCATATTGTCTGGAATTATGAGTAATTAGAACAGTCCATAATATTTCATGTGGTGTTTATTTGTAAAAGGAAGTTGATGTTTGATTTTATTATTATTATTATTTTTTTTACAGTGTCATTAGCCAGGAGATTACAAGACCCATTATTGGAGTACATCAAGGTGCATCCAATGCACATGGGAGTGGGCATGTACCAGCATGACATACCAGAACGCATCCTGCATGCTTCTCTAGATTCAGTCATGACAGAGTGTGTGTCATTTGTGGGCGTTGATATTAATTCAGCTTCAGAATTTGTTTTAAGGTTAGTGCCAGAAAATTTTATTGATGGTTGTGTATTTATTGATGTATTGGGTGTACCAATTTTTTATGTATGTTTTGCACCTCATGAAAGATTATGCAGGAATTTGATAGTTATCATTTATGCAGGGTTTAGATATTCTTTGTTTCTAGATGTTATAGGATGGACTTCTCAGATAATTATTAAAAGTAAATGTGTCAGTGCTTATTATTTAGGAGGATATTAGCATTCCGTGATAATTGATTAAATATTTACTCAAGTAGCATTGTTCCTTGGCTTCAGAGGAACGTGAAAAATTTGACTTACCATTTATTAGATATCATTTTCATCTCTTGTTCAGTTTGTCCCACTTCAACATCAACATCAGAGTTATATCTTACAATACCTTTATTGCATATATTATTATGCATTTATACATATTTCCTTCTTGAAAAGAATTAAATTATTAATTTAAATAGAAGCATTCTTTCCATCTTAGATATGTGTGTCTGTGGGGGGGGAGGAGTGAGAGTGAGAGTAATAGTGTGTGAGAGTGTGCGTGAGAGTGTATGTGAGAGTGTGTGTGTGTGCGTGTGTGTGTGCGTGTGTGTGTGTGTGTGTGTGTGAATGTGTGAGAGTGAGATTATAGATATGGTCATATTTGTATTTGTGTCTCTCTTACCTAGTCTTTTCAAGACAGGAAGGAGAGCTGAACTTGGAGGACCTGCCTGCTATATTCAGATTATCAAATAACATTTTGAATTGTATATTTCTAGCACATAAAACATTGTTTGGAAAATTGTTCCATTTTACAACAATCTTATCTGTAAAACTAGAGATTCGTACATCCTTGTCACCATATTTTATTAACTTTTTACTATAACCTGTCATTCTTTTTCGTAGGAAACACATATTCTACATTTTCTAACTTTTTCACTTCTGAGACGTAATGAAAAGACATAATTACGTCACCCTATTTTCGTATTTCATCCAGTGTTGTAATTTTGAATTTCTTTTTGGTCTCTTCCTAGTTCTAGTCTATTGATAGTCTATTTGCTCATTTTTGAATAAGTAATATGAGGACATTGTACATTAATGTGCATGCACAGCTCCATTGTTCTGAATTGTTTTAAGATTTTTTTAGAATATTTAGATACATGTCTAGCAAGAACCAAACTAACCACAGGGTGAGAAACTTCATCAAGACCTGAAATCTTTAAAACCATAAATGTAAGAGACTGTTTTCTTACTAATCATATTGACACCAAAAAAAAAGCAGTGAGTAGTGCAAATAATAATGATAGAGTAAAGGATGAAAACAGTGAATCAGATGTATGTCAAAGCAGTATTTGATCAAAAGGAGAATCATAGAGTGACCTGCTCTTAGTGTGTTATTGTCCCTTTTAACCAGGCTTGCCACAACCTCCACTTCACAAGATCCTCCAGGAGCAGTGGAGTTGTGTGATTCAGAGTAATAATAATAAATTATGATGACCCTTGTTCTTTTCAGGTGCTATGAAACAAAACTCACACTTTTTTATACTCAAATACCGTTGTTGATGTATTTATTAGTTTATCTTGAAAATGTGGATTTTCTGTTGCTTAGAAACAAAATTCGTCTGATTAATTTTGTTAGTCTTGTATATCTGTTAACGTTGTTTCATCAGCAAAAGTAAGCAAATGGGTGAGGGCATATACAGACATGTAAACACTGTTACTGAGAAGGAAAAAAAGAAAGAAGCAAAAGGTTTTCACAAAACTGAATACCACGAACTGTTACACCAATGTATATCCCGTTACTTATGATTATTGTTCTCCTAAAATATTTATAGTTTGCAATGAAGCCAAGAACAGCAGCTGGTATAGATTGCCTAGGGTGTTGATAAGTAAACTTATAACAACTGCATAATTCCCACAGGCATTTCAAAATTGTTTATTTTGCATATACATATATTCATTTCATGCCCAGAACACTTTCATTTTTCTCTTTTTCAGGAAACTCTCTGGACTGAACAAACCAAGAGCAGCTAATATTGTGGAGTACAGAAAGACAAAAGGGCCCTTTATAAACAGAGAACAGCTGAAGTCCGTGAAGGGTATTGGACCCAGGACATTTGAACAGTGTGCAGGT
>NC_091549.1:43439865-43447365 GCF_042767895.1 Penaeus vannamei
TGAGAAGAGTGAATGTATTAACAATTGTATTTTTTTTTTTACAATAGAAAGGGTTGGAATGTTTCCATATGTGTATATGTATAATTTTTGTGTGCTATGTTTTCGTGGGCTATTCATGAATAGTACAAATTGTCTTTTTCGTTCTTTGCTGTAAGGTTTAAGCTGATAGTTTATGTAAGCCTGAGTGATAAATAGGTCATGCAGAAGAATGTCAATCCTACAGGCAATGGACTTCCAAAATCTTGAGGGTGGTGCTGATGTAAAGGTACTTGGCAGCAACTTGCAGCATGATTTGATTTGATTTGATTTTTTATTTATTTTTATTTATTTATTTATTTATTATTATTATTATTATTTATTGTAGTTGCTCTTATTATTTATGTTATCTATTTATTTGTTGTTATCATTATTTTTTATATTCTTATTATTACATTTATCTATTATTTATTATTGTTATTTTTTTCATATTCCTTCAAACCTTCCCATGAGTTTGGTTGAAGGTAATGGCTGCCTAATTTGGTTGTGTTTGTGCTTTCATACAGAAGAAAGGAAAAATTGTCAATAATGAACATTACCTGCAAGTGACAGACATTTATTTAGATGACTCCCAGTGATTCATTATTAAATAGATCATCTTACATAACTGTAAATGGCTACATGGATATTCATGGACTAGCCTGTCTCGTTGTTTTTGTTTCTATTTTATTTTATCATTTTGAAAGGGTTTCCTTAGTTGTGAATAATTTATTTCTTGTTTTAAAAAGGGAATATTTTATAGAATTATCTTGCATCAGACATATAAAAACAAAATGTGGGAAATTACTTTTTTATCCAATTTCTTCTTGGTATACTTGTTTACCAAGCTATATCATTTATAAAATCTTTTTCCTGGATTGATTCAGACATTCCATTTTGATGTAATATATAAAGATTCTTCTAGTTTTGAATTATAAATGTAATATGCAGCAGAATCTTTGTTGGTGTGCAAATTATAATTCTAGTTTGTTGCAGTTATTGTATTGTTTTGCCCACTCCCCCTCATACTTCACTCCCCTCCCACTCTACTGCCCTCCCCTCCCATGCTGCCTCCCCCTCCTGTCCCCTCTCTGTTCCTTTCCCTTTCCCTCTCCTTTATCCACCCTCTTCCTTTCCTTCTCCCTCTCCCTCTCCCTCTCCCTCTCCCTCTCCCTCTCCCTCTCCCTCTCCCTTACACACACGCACACACGTACATGCACACACACACACGTACATCCACACACACACACACACGTACATGCACACACACACACACACGTACATGCACACACACACACACGTACATGCACACACACACACACGTACATGCACACACACACACACGTACATGCACACACACACATTTACATGCACACACACACACACGTACATGCACACACACACACGTACATGCACACACACACACGTACATGCACACACACACACGTACATGCACACGCACCCACACGTACATACACACACACACACGTACATGCACACACACACGTACACAAACGTACACGCACACACGTACACACACACACGTACATGCACACACACACGTACATGCACACACACACGTACACAAACACACACACACACACACACACACACACACACACACACACACACACACACACTCACTCACTCACTCACTCACTCACTCACTCACTCACTCACTCCCTCACTCACTCACTCTCTCTCTCTCTCTCTCTCTCTCTCTCTCTCTCTCTCTCTCTCTCTCTCTCTCTCTCTCTCTCTCTCTCTCTCTCTCTCTCTCTCTCTCTCTCTCTCTCTCTCTCTCTCTCTCTCTCTCTCTCTCTCTCTCCTCTCTCCCTTTTCCTCCTCCTTTCCATCTCCCTCTCCCTTCCCTTCCTCCTTTCCATCTCCCTTCCCTTCCTCCTTTATCATCTCCCTCTCCCTCTCCTTTCCATCTCCCTCTCCCTCTCCTTTTCCCTTTCCTTCTCCCTTCCCCACCTCCTTTTCCTCCTTCTTTCCATCTCCCTCTCCCTTCCCCACACTTCCTTTTCCTCCTCCTTTCCATTTCCCTCTCCCTTCCCCACCTCCTTTCCCTCCTCCTTTCCATCTCCCTCTCCCTTCCCTACCTCCTTTCCATCTCCCTCTCCCTTCCCTACCTCCTTTCCATCTCCCTCTCCCTTCCCCCACCCTTCCTCTTTTTGATAAATCACTCTTAACAGGGAATGCAACCCTGAATGAAAAAAAAGTCTTCTTGCACATTTTCTTTCAATAATTAAATTGTCTTCCATGCTCAGAAAAACAAAAGAAGAAAAGAATGTGTTTTTGTGATGTTTGCACTGTGGAATCTCAGAAAACGAAGGTGCATTTACCACCTAGGGGATTGCAACTACCGAGTGACTATCAAGTTCCTAAGGCAATTAAGTGAATTGATTCTTTGTTAAATATGCACATAATCAATTGGATTTATCCTTCGTATGCATTGTAAAGGGCATAGCAAATACCACACAGATTTTGGATTTTTTGTTGAGTTTATTGACACGTTTTTATATACACATTTCTTAAATTAGAGGTCATGCTTTGTACAGTAGTGTAGCAAAAAAATAATAAAACAACAATAAAAAATTGCACAAATTGACATTGGTTTTAATACATTTGTAAAACAGAATGTGAACATGAGGTTTTTTTTTAGATCATGAGAAATTTTTGAGAATAGGAGTAAGAGAAGAAACCGTAGAAGTAAAATGATAAAGGACATCATAATGAAATAATCAATGTACTCATAACATCATTAAAACCCAGCAAACACTGCTATTGTCATGGTAATATTTTACGTATAGAAATGTATCTAATTGTTTGAAGCTTACCCAATGTGATAACAGAACAGATACCCCCAGAAACCCAAATTTTTATGCAATGGTTCTTACAAGTGCAGTGTCTAACTGCAAGATGTAAGAAACATTATTACAGCAAACAAAATAGGTTTGGAGGATGTATATCAATTGGAGGGGTTAACAACACTAGATTTCTATTTAGTAACTAATAAAAAAGTAAGAAACTCCGTGATCTCTGCAGGTAATTGAATCTTTCTTTTCCTCATAATAATGAATAGCATTGTACAAGGGAATACAAAAGATATCAGAAAAGGACATCAAAGTGATATTCAGTGTGAAACGGGTTACTTTACACACATTTTGTAATTTTACCTCCTTTGTGAACATTTTATTTGTGTCTGTATTTGTCTTTTGTCATATTCTCCAAAGCTATAATGTAGAGAGTACAATTAAAATAACTTGAGCAACGAAAAATAATGATAACAATAACAGTGTTAATGATAACCAATTCTAATCCTGTTAATTCAATAGAAGTGAAAGTGATGGAAATAATTACCTCATAAAAGGGGATGTAACAATGAGAGCAGCATTGTGGGGTGGGGGTGTTCAAGTGTTGCTACCAGGATAATAATATATGTAATACAGATTAAAAACATAAATTATCTCTGTCAATATATTATTCTCTACATTTACACCCTTTTTGAGTTATAATTAATAAAGAAATAACTCGTTTTTTGTTCGAGTATATGTACCATGCAAAATCTGATCTTAACTAGTTTTTTGACAATTTTAGAAAAAAAAGCAAGGGTCACGGGATCTCCGGTCAGACTGTAGAATGGTTGGTCATTAAGATTCATTTTGACAACGGTGGATCGAGCATCTTCATTTACAAGCCAAGCAATGTTTTGTCTCTTGTGTTCGCTTTTCAATAAATAAACCGTTTCTCATCAAGGGGTAATATCTGATACGTCATATGTGGCACTCCATCATTGTTTGGAGAGGTCATGCTAAGATTAGATAGAACTTTTATTGTGTGCCAATCTTCAGTGACCAGTTGACTCCCCTGCGGCAATGTTTTCCTCGATCCGCCAAGTGAAAAGACACCCAAATCCGGTTCCTTCAGATGAAACCTATCTGGCCACAAAGCTATGTTAAGGTACACATTAGTTTACTTGGCATTTTTGCTGAGCTTTGTCCTCGCGAAAACAGAGAACCAATAAGCGTGGTGTCGTCCAAGGCATTAGTGTCATCATTTTCAAGTGTATTTGTATCACATGTTTGCTCTATTACTGCCGCCTTTGAATGGTATATTCCCACAAAGTGTAGGAGTATGAAGAATATGACAGATCAGACTGGCAATGGGGTCCTGGTGCAAAAACCTTTAAAACACCATTTGGAATAACATGGCACTAAAGATAAAGACTGGAAAATTATGCTTCGAACTATACATGCAAAATAGTGGTTGTATATCAGGAATAATTATGGCGGTGAGTATGGTTATGGGAATGGATTGTATTGGTTTTACTGATAAGGACAATTATGATGAACTAATGAAAAAGTAGTAGTAGTAGCAGCAGCAGTACTGGTATGACCATCGTCTGTCTTAGTACTGTTAACATCAATTAATATTGAAATAGTCATTATTACTCGTACCATTAGCATTATTATTACTAATGTTATTGTTGTTGTTGCTATCTTTATTTTCATTATTATTTTCATTATTATTAGGCCGAGGTTACGGGTACGGCAACCGTATCTGATTTCTCGCGGTTAGGCGTACGGCACACAGGCGTATACGCAAATGAATGCCATTTCCGGGTAATAAGGACCTAACCTAATCTAACCAAACTTAATTGAGGTGGTAGTATCGTTTGTTTCACCACGCATGCGCAGGACACCAATCAGCTGCTATACAAATTATAGCTTCCTACTATTATCATCATAATTTATATGATTATATGTAAATGTATCATCATAATCGTTCATTAAAGTAGGGACATTCAGCCGCTTTGTTAAAACTGTTCAAAGTACGATTCAATCAGTTATCTATATGGACATGCATATATACAGATATAAATGCTGTGTCTATCTATCTGACAGATATATATTTATCTACCTATTTATCCGGTATATATGCATGTCTATACTACTAGATATGCATTTATTTCTGTGTATATGTATGTCACAATTCTAACAAACTGGCCAATTAACCTTATAGGAAAATTTGAATGTTGTGTTTTGCCTTATGTGATCTACGAATAAAGTATTTCTAAAGCGCTTTGCATAATAACACAGAATGTAGAAGGATTATTCACTATCTATGTCCATTAACTTTATGAATAAATGTTCATTCTTTCTACAAAGCGGTAGATGAGGAAACTGAGTTGACGTTCGGAACTGTCATTCAGTTTGTTCATTTTGCCGTATTTTTTTTTTCTTTAATTAGATACACAATGATAAAAGGAAGTGATTAAGAGTACGGCAGAAAAGCCCACGTTTGGTGTCCTGCGCATGCGTGGTGAAACAGACAAGGTGACGGCCTCTCGACACAAGGTGAAACTACTCCCAGTTAGGTTAGGTTAGGTTCGTACTTATTACCTGGAAATAACGTATATATACGCATATGCATATGTGCGCCATATGCCTAACAGCGAGAAATCGGATACGGCTGCCGTACGCGTAACATCGGCATATATATATATATATATATATATATATATATATATATATATATATATATATATATATATATATATGAGTGTGTGTTTGTGTGTGTGTGTGTGTGTGTGTGTGTGTGTGTGTGTGTGTGTGTGTGTATTTGTCTGCGGGTGCATATATATATATATATATATATATATATATATATATATATATATATATATATATATATATATATATATATATCATGTGTGTGTATACTGTATATATATATTGATACTTTTCCGTTATTTTTCCTTCTGATGGAGAATTTTTGACGAATTCAAAACGCACTATTTGATATATGATAGATGTTTTCCTTTTCATATACATATGTATATGTGTGTGTGTGTGTGTGTGTGTTTGTATGTGTATACATATATATGTGTATGCATGTATGTATACATATATGATGCAGGAAGTCATCTTTAAAGTCAGACTTTGGGTCCAGTTAAAAAATCGCTCCAGATGTACCTCTGGCCCAGATCTACTTAATCATACGATCCCAAACACTGACCTCAGCAGAAACCGGGGGAGGTCAAAGCATTCCTATTCCAGCATCTCAGGCCAGTGAGGAAACCACCTAACCGCTCGCCTCGTGAGGTCACCGTCTCCTCGCCTCTCCGGCTCCGGCTCGCCTCCAGGCCGGGCTCCTTCCCAGCATCGGCTCCCAAGAACTCGGTTTCGTAGACTTCCTTCAGTTAAGGAGTAAAACGTATACTGTGTCCCTAATCACCAGAACAATAAGGGTCCTCATAACTCCCCTGAGGATAGTATACCCTTTCTTTCCTGATATGTATATATATCGTGTGTGTGTGTGTGTGACTTGGGCAGTCGTGCCATACAGGGCTTGCGAATTGAGCGAACTTTTCTTCGAACAGGATAACAAAGCGCCAGATATGATGTCAGACAAAGCTATGTTTTGTACGCTGAAGGTTGGCAGCGGTCCTCGTGCGCTTCTTTCCTTTGAATGTCAGTTTGTTTTCCTGGGAATCCATTGTGCGCGTCTGTGTTTGTGTGTTACAATATATACTTATACTCTTATGTATGTATGTATGCATACATACATACACACATCCACACACACACACACATCTATATATAATCATATATGTATATATGTTTGTGTATGTGTATGTGTGGAGAGAGAAACATATGTGAGAGAACATAAGGAAGATAATGGGAGAAAAGAAAGCTCGCTTTTACCTTTTTCCTTCCAGTTCAAATCTCCCGCCATCACCCAAACCTGCGCCCGTCACTCCCCCCAACGCAATACGAAGGCTGGCCTGCGACGCCAGGAAGAAAGTTACAAATATAGAAATAATGGCGACGAAGTCGAGCATAATGTCTACTTAACGAATAGTTGGGCTGATTGAGAGCCTGACACTGGCCGGGTATGTTTCATGTGTCACTCTAGGTCTATCGCCGTTCCCTGACACGTGGAGGTGGTGCCTCGGACATTCAGAGGATGGATGGGGAACCTTATCAGCAGGGAGGCTGTGTCCGTCTGAGTTGGTTTAAGAGAAAAGCTGCTTAATTGGGACACGCAAATAGAGGTGGTTTGCGCCCAAGCCATTTTTTGCTCGTTCCAAGCGTTTTGCAGGTCTGGCATTTGGAGTTTTAATGACGTGTGCGTATCAGTCTCCTTCTCTGTGTTTTTGTTGTGCGACATGTTAGTGTTCTTGGGTACTGTTCATTTGAGTGTATAAATGTTTATGTGCATATTTTTCATAGTGTGAAAAATTACAGAGTATTGAATTTAATCAAAACACCTCACTATGTACCCGATTTCGTTAGACATTCCGTCAAGATAGTGCTACATTTGAACAATGCATTTGTCTCCTTCTTTGTCCGAACTTCAGATTCCAAAC
Organism: Penaeus vannamei; assembly: GCF_042767895.1. Lineage (NCBI taxonomy): Eukaryota > Metazoa > Arthropoda > Malacostraca > Decapoda > Penaeidae > Penaeus > Penaeus vannamei. Next base: position 43,447,259 of record NC_091549.1, read on the forward strand.
ATGGCGTCTGTAGGATAAGCGTGTTAATTACTCCAGCCGATTTGATGTCTTGTTTAAGAGAAATGTTGGAAACATTTTGTTTCCAAGCATTAAGTGAAACAATTTAT
>NC_091549.1:43509865-43519865 GCF_042767895.1 Penaeus vannamei
TAAAGTGACATATCCGTTGCGAGAGGCTGAGGGCGAGAGATCGTATCGGCGCTGAATGTTTAAGCGATATTGCGCTGTCAGTATATTACAGGTGCGGCTCCGTGTGTTTAAGTTCGGGTTCGTGTGCGGGCGGGTAAGTGTAAGTGTTTGTCTGTCTTTGTTTGTGTTTGTTTGAGTATATGTGTGTTTAGTTGTGTGTGCGTGTTTGTTTGTGAGTATACGCGTGATTGTTTGTGAGTATACAGTGTTTGTTTGTTTGTGTGTATGTGTATGATTGTTCTTGTTTGTTTGCTTGTTTGTGTGCACATGTTGGTCTCTATACCTTTCCATGTGTGTGTAAGTGTCAGCGGGAGTTGTGTTAATTAATGCAAGTATGGAAAGGACGACGCGCCATTCCCACAGGCAACACCTCTCCCTCGCGCGTAAGATACAGAGCAAAATTCTGCGCAGGGGAGCGATACAGCGGGTTCGGTCTCGTCGTCGGAATCCTTTAACTGTGAGATTCCGAGATTCCGCTGCGCTCCTTGTGGAATAGGATTTGCTTGTGGCACGAATCTCTGGCAGCGAAGGATGTGCCTCCTGCAGCATCTTCCGACTTTAGGATTCATTGTCTGGTCATTAATTAGTTTTGTTTATTTACTTAGCCGTTCGTCGTTGCTTTCACTTTCGTTCTCTATATGTTCTCTCTATTTCTCTCTATTTGTTCTCTCTCCCTTTCACTCTCTCTCTCTCTCTCTCTTGCTCTCTCTCTCGCTCTCGATCGTTCTCTCTCTCTCTCTTTCTCTCTCTCTCTCTCTCTCTCTCTCTCTCTCTCTCTCTCTCGCTCGCGCGCGCACGCTCTCTTTCTTGCTCGTTTCTCTCTCTCTCTCTCTCCCTCTCTTTCATTCTCTCTCTCTCTCTCGGTCTCTTTCTCTCTCTTTCTTTTTCTCTCTCTCTCTCTCTCTCTCTTTTTCTCTCTCTCTCTCTCTCTCTCTCGCTCTCTCATTCTCTCTCCTCTCTCTCTCTCGCTCGTTCTCTCTCTCTCGCTCGTTCTCTCTCTCTCGCTCGTTCTCTCTCGCTCGCTCGTTCTGTCTCTCTCTCTCTCTATCTATCTATCTATCTATCTATCTATCTATCTATCTTTCCCTCCCTCTCTTTCTCTCTCTCTCTCTCTCTTTCACTCTCTCTCTCTCTCTCTCTCTCTCTCTCTCTCTCTCTCTCTCTCTCTCTCTCTCTCTCTCTCTCCCTCTCTCTCTCTCTCTCTCTCTCTCTCTCTGTCTCTCTCTCTCTCTCTCTCTCTCTCTCTCTCTCTCTCTGTCTATTTATCTATCTATCTTTCCCTCTCTCTCTTTCTCTCTCTCTCTATCTATCTATTTATCTTTCCCTCTCTCTCTCTCACTCTCTCTCTCTTTCTATCTATCTATCTATCTCTTTACGAGTCTTTGTGTTTATGTGTCTGTATTCATTTGCAACATCTCTTTATGCTTGATTCACACTAGTTATACAGAGGAAGGAGAGGTGCTCCCACGCTGCAACAGATGCATTTCGTAATCCTTAATCCCCGCAACCGAGTATCAGCCTCCTACGACACGCCCACCGCGACGCAGGGAAACGTCAACATTTTTTGTTGCAACTTTCCCCGTCTTAAAGAGAGGGAGTGGGGGAGGGCGAGGTGTAAGGGGAAGGGGGAGGGAGGGCAGGGGGAGGGTTGATGTAGAGAGATGGAGGGGGAAGTGGAAGGGGGCGAGGGGAAGGGAGGGAGGGAGGGAACGGAAGAGAGGGTGGAGGGGGATGCTTCAGGAGGGGGTGGGAGGACGTAGTAGGGACGAGGGAGAGGTAGGGAAATGGCAGGGACGAGAGGAGAGGAGGGGGAAGGGCGAGGAAGGGTGCAGGAAGAAAGATTGGGGAAAGGAGGAGAGCGGGAGCGGGCACGAGATGTAGAGGGGGTGCGTGGGGATGGGGATGGGGGGGGGGGGGCAGGTAGCTCCGTCGCAATTCGAAGACGTCACTTAAACGTCTTTCGGAACGCGCCTCCCGTCTTCTGCATCGTGACCTTGAGATGAACAAGCAGCGCCCGGGTAACGGCAATTACCTGTTATCGATCCCCTATGAGGGAGTGTAACTTTAACTCTGCCTTGATATCTGTCGCCTCGCGTGGTGGTCGGAACGAGGGAGATAAGGGAGGAAGTAGGGAAGCAGGAGAAGAGAGGGAAGGGGAGGAGGGAAGAGAGAGGGGAGGGATGCTAAAATAAGGGAGAGAGAGGCGGAGGTCCTTCAACGCTAATAAGGCAAAGAGAGAAATGCAGAGAAAGGGAACTGCGAGGGAAAACACGGTTGGATATTCGACTTATAAGCAATTGGAGAAAAAAAACATAACCTATACAAACCATTAATAAATTAAACGAATCTTCCGGACCCGACACTCGCCGTGGCCATTTCTCACAATCGGCGCCATCTCGCACGCTGCCGTCACCTCGTCTCTCCCCTCGTAGGTCAAAGGTCAAAAGCAACCCGGTCAGATTCTCCGGAAGAGGTGACCTCCTCGGTGTGAGTTATCGACCTGTGCGCAAATACGGCCGTTGATGACTTGATGGGTGTGTGTTTAGGTCGGTTAATAGATAGTTCGCGTTTGTGTGTGTTTACTTTATATGGTAACACACGTACAGGTATATGTTTGTGGGTAGGCGTTTAAATACATGTATCACTGACGCATACATATAAAAAGTACATGTGTATTGCCGAGTTTTTTTTCTAATTTAATATCAACTATCACAAAAGTATAATCTCAAACTAATACAATTGATTTGTCCAAAGCCCCTTCAACAAGGAGCTTACGGCATCACTCACGCAAACAATATTTCGACAGACCTTTTGCACTGTACCCAATACACCACATTTCACCATGATATACATACATATACATTATTCATATACATATACATATTATTCATATACATATACATATTATTCATATACATATACATATTATTCATATACATATACATATTGATATACATATTTACACATTATTCATACATATGTATACACTATACATACATACCTACCTACTCATCTCACATATGCGTATCATTATGTATATATCATCATACATATTAACCTTGTATCCAGAGACCTATGCGCTCTGATAACGGAGGAAAATAGTAAACACTTAGGAAAAAACACATTATATAAACCTTTCCTGCCTTTGCTTTGAGGTCTTGGTAATGCCGTAGAGTCGCTTGCCAGAGATTTTTTTTATTAATCGTATCTGACCTTCTCGTGTGAATAAGCGTTGCGTCGTACGGTTGTCCTCACGCCAGAATTCTCCTTTTACAGATATCATTTAATCTTTTCTCTGTCCTTGTTCTTAATGTTTTAGTGTTTACTTTTCTTGTTCTCTGGTTATTTCTAATGTTATTACATTTTTTTTCTTTCCATTTTTGTCTCTATTCTTGGTATGATTTTTATCGTTATTGTTAGTAGTATTGTCTTATCTTATTGTCTTATTGTGTGTTTGTGCAAATACCCGCGTACATATCATATAGATAAATAGGTAGATATAGATATATAGATAGATATACATATATATGTATGTACTGATGTATACACTTGCATGCATATATCTATTTAGCTACCTATCTGTCTACCTATCTGTCTATCTTTCTCTCACGATTTATACATGTATATATATATATATATATATATATATAAATATATATATATATATATATATATATATATATATATATATATATATATATATATATATATATATATACATATATATATACATATATATATATATATATATATATATATATATATATATATACATATATGTGTGTGTGTGTGTGTGTGTATATGTATGTACATATGTATGCAGTATTTATAGCAAGTTACAAATCACATCACATATCGTTTGTTTAAGCTGTCATTAATAAGCTTACCCCCTTTCCTTATAGAATGAAGCCTAATTCTGATTTGAGAAATACACCAAAACTTAAAAGCAGTGATAAAGATAAGAAGAAGGCGAAGTTTAACAAACCCTCTGACATTTGAAGAAATGAAAGTTAGGGGAGCGACCAGTGGATTATGCCTCGGTTAATAAGTGATCATCCTACCCTACCCCTCCCTTCCCTCCCTCTCACCTCTCCCTCTCACTATACCCTCACCCCCCAGCCTCTCCCTTCCCAGAATCCCCTACCCGCTGAAGCCCCTCCTTTACCCCTCCCCCTACTCTCTACCCTTCCCCACCTCTTCCCCATCCATCCCCTACCTCCCATTGGCTATCCTTTCCTCAGCTCCCTTTCCTATTCCCCACTCTATATGCTAGCCTTATCCCCTCTCCCTCTCCCTTCCTTTACCCCACTCCATCCTTCAGCCCCACCCTCAACACATCTTTCCTCCCCTTACCTCCTCCTCTCTTCCTCTCCTTCCCTCCCTCACACACACACACCCTCCCCCCCTCCCTGCCTTTTCCATTTTCCCAGTCCTATAGGGTTATGAAGCTTCTACGGCACCGGAAACTCGCCCTTACAGTGCATTATAGATAAGCTCTCACTCACATTCGGCCGCAGGTATTAAGTTTCCACCTCGGGACTGGGATGGCAAAACAGAGGGACGCGTGGAGGGCGGGAGGAGAGAGAGGGAAGGGAGGGAGAGGGGGGAAGAAGGGGAGAAAAAAAAAGATAGACGGATGAAGGAAGAGCTGGAGGAGAGAGAGGGGCAGAAAAAGAGAGAGCTGAATGAAGGGAGGGTGGGAGGAGAGGAAAGAAAGGGAGGGAGGGGAGGGAGGCAGGGAGAGGGAGAGAAAAAGAGGGACGGATGAAGGAAAGAAGGGAGGAAAGTAGAGAGAGAGGATGAGAGGGAGGAGATGATTGGAAAGGAGAAGAGGAGAGAGAGGGAGGGAGGGAAAGAAGGGAAGGAGGAGAGACAGACAGACAGAGGGAAGGAAGGAGGGAGGAAGAGAGTGAGAAAAAGAGAGGGGCACATAGAGAGGCAGAGATAAGCAGCCAGACAGAGATATGCAGACAGATAGGAACGAAAACGAGAAACATAAAGAAAACCAATGAATGAAGAGAAAATAAGGGACTAAAAAAGGAATTTTTCGATTCCTTTCCTTCTTCTTCTTCTTCGTCTTCTTTTCTTTAACGATTTTACTTTGTTGACACAGGGTGCTTTCTTACATTATTTTTTTGGTTTCCTTTGATGTCATTTCTTGGTGCAGCAGTTCGTAAAAGCATTTCAAAGCAGGGGAGCATTTTTATTTCTCTCTTTCTCTCTTTATTTTCCTCTCTTTCTTTCTCTATTTTCCTCTCTCTCTCTCTATGTTTCTCTTTCTCTCTCTCTCTCTCTCTCTCTCTCTCTATCTATCTATCTATCTATCTATCTATCTATCTCTCTCTCTCTCTCTCTCTCTCTCTCTCTCTCTCTCTCTCTCTCTCTCTCTCTCTCTCTCTATATATATATATATATATATATATATATATATATATATATATATATATATATATATATATATATATATATACATATATAGATATATATGTATATATATATTATGTATATATATATATATATATATATATACATATATATCTATATATATATATATATATATATACATATATATACATATATATACATATATATACATATATATATAGATATATGTATACATATATATATATATATATATATATATATATATATATATATATATATATGTATGTATATATACATATGTATACATATATATATATACATATATATATATATATATATATGTTGCTCTCTGTCTCTCTCTCTTTTTCTCTCTCTCTTTCTCCTGTCTCTTTCTTTCTCCTCTCTCTCTCTCTCTTTCTTTCTTTCTCTGTCTGTGTCTCGCTCTCGCTCTCTCTCTCTCTCTCTCTCTCTCTCTCTCTCTCTCTCTCTCTCTCTCTCTCTCTCTCTCTCTCTCTCTCTCTCTCTCTCTCTCTCTCTCTTCACGAAGATTCGTACGTATTGACTTTTATCCGCGCTTGTCATTGATGCCTGAAACCACTGAAGCCTCAAAGCAAATCAGCAAAGTATACCCTCCAGTACCCTGAAGTTATTTTTCTTATCGTCATTACCTTCGGGGTTTGAATTGACTTGTTTTCTGAAGTGGAATGTCACTGTCAGAAACTAATAATTATTGACAAGTGAATCATTACTAGTGAGAAGTATTTGGCAGCACAGATCAATTAGAATTCTCTCTTCCCATTCCACAGCTTTTTGAAATTTGTTTGCATTGTTTATATTGCAAAGCGGAGAGACAAATGGAAAATGAGAAGAAAATAGAAACAATGATAATAAGCCTTTTTTTTACGCACTTTTTCTCTCCCTCGTTTTTTTCCCTCTCTTTTTTTTCGTTTTTTTTATTTTATAACATTGTCGTTTTTTCGTACCTCCATTCCAGTATTTGAATCTCGAATTACTCTCAAAACTTTGTCAACTTTTCGGTTTGTCATTTGACTCTGTTATTTGGCTTTCCTTATTTGGTTTGAGTAATTCGTGGAAATACACTTAGTGTTGTTAAGATTGTTATTAGTATTGCCATTATTACCATTTTAATCATTTCTACTGCCATTATTACCATTATGATTGTTATTGTGATTATCATCATCATTATTATTATTATCATTATTATCATTAATATCATTATTATCATTTTCATAATTTCTATTATTATTACAGTTATCATTATTATTACTATTATCATTATTACTATTATTGTTATTAATATCATTATAATCATTATTATTATTATTGTCATTATCATTATTAATACCATTATTATTATCATTATTACTATTTTTAGTTTAATCATTATTACTATTATCATTTTTACTATTATCATTATTATCATTATTATCATTATTATTATGATTATTAATTACATAATCATTATTATTATTATTGTTATTATTATTATTATCATTATTATCATTATTATTATTATCATTAATATCATTATCATTATTATTATTCCTATTATTATTGTTATCATTATTATCATTGTTCGCATTATTATTAATATCACTATCATTATTAATGATATCATTATCATTATCATTATCAATATTATCATCATTATTATCATTATTATGCTTGTGATCATTACAGGTATTATTATTACTGTTATCATTGATATTGTCATTATCTTTAATATCATCATTGTCATTATCATTATTACTGTTATCACCACTACTGCTATTGTTAATATCATTGATATTGTTTTTATCAGTATTATTATCATTTTCATTATTATCATTATTGTTATTATTATCATGATTATCATTATTATTATCATTGCTATTATTATGATGATGATGATGATTATTATTATTAATATCATTATTATCATTATTTTTATTATTATCAATATTATAATTATTATTAGTAGTATTACCATTATCATTATTACTTATTACTTATTATCATTATTATCTTATTATCATTACTAGCAATATCATTATTATTATCATTATTACCATTGATATTGCTGTCATCATTATCAGCATCATTATTGTTATTGTTATTATTATCATAATTATAATTATTATTATCATCATCATTATAATCATTATTATCATTATCATTATTATTATTATTATCATTATTTTCATTATTATTATCATTATCATTAACATCATTATTATAATTATCATAGTAATGATAATCATTGCTAATATTAGTATTAGTATTAGTTTTAGTATTGTTATCATTATTATTATCATTATTATCATAATTTTTATCATTATCATATTTTTGTTGCTGTTATCATATCATTACCCATATGGTTATCATAATTGGCATTATATTAATGATGATTATTTATGCTATATTATTATCATCATTATTATTATTATCAATATTATTTGTATTACCATTATTAACAATATCATCTTTTTTTTAATATTATTACTGTTATTATCTTTATCATCTTTGTTATTACTGCTATTGTTAATTTTGCTGGTTTGGCTTCTGTCATTATCATTACTATTGCCATTACTCTTATCAGTATTTTTATAATCTTGATCATCATGATGATAATTATTATTATCATCATTGTCTTTTATTATTATCAATATTATTATTATTATTATTATTATTATTATTATTATTATTATTATCATCATCATTATTATTATTATCATTATTATTATTATTATCATTATTATCATTATCATTATCATTTTAATTACTATTGGTATCATTATCCTTCTTATTATCATTGATGATATTATCATCATCATTGTTATTCCTATCATTACTATTATTATTGTCATCATGATTATCCTTATAGTCATTATAAGTATTTACGTGAGTGTTATATTCATAGTTATCTATTATCATAATGATCTTATTAATAATAGCAATGATGATTATGGTGATAATGACGATAATGATAATAATAATAATAATAATAATAATAATAATAATAATAATAATAATAATAATAATAATAATAATAATAATAATAATAATAATAATAATGATAATGATAATAATAATAATAATAATAATAATAATAATAATAATAATAATAATAATAATAATAATAATGATAATGATAATGATAATAGTAATAATAATAATAATAACAATACTAATAACAATACTAATAGTGATAATAATGATAATGATGACAGTGATAATCACGATGAAAATAATGAGGAAAATATAATAATGATAATACTGATAATGATAACGACAATAGCAATAATTTGAATGAAAATAATGATAATGATGATAATAATGATAGTGATGATAATAACGATAATGATATTAATAACTTTAATGCTATCATCAATTTTACCATTATCTTTATGAATATCATTAGAATCACTATTACTATTACCATTATCATAATCATCAGCATTGTCATTATCATCATCATTTTCATCATCATCATTATCGTCATCAGCATTATAGTTATTATTATGATTATCATTATTATTATTATCATTACTGTTCTTATCATTATCATGATTATTGTTATTAGTATTACTATCATTTTCGTTATCGTCATTATTGTCATTATTATTATTTTTGTTATTATAATATCATTATCACTATCTTCATCATTAATCTTATTATGATCATTATCATTATTTTTGTTATTAAAAGCAATTATCATTATAACCCCCAGCTTCTCCGACACCTAATAATTTCCTCATTGTTATTATAATTTTAGCAGTAGCAGTAGTAGTAGTAATAGTAGTAGTAGTGATAGTAGGAGTGGTAATAGTACTAGTAGTAACAGTAGTAGTAGTATAGTAGTAGTGGGAGTAGGACTAGTAGGAGTAGTAGTAATAGTAATAGTAGTAATAGAAGTAGTAGTAGTAGTAGCAGTAGCAGTAGTAGTAGGAGTAGGAGTAATAGTAATAGTAGTAGCAGTAGCAGTAGTAATTGTAGTAATAGAAGTAATAGTGGTAGGAGTAGTTGTAGAAATAGTAATAGTAGTAGCAGTAGTAGTAATAGTGACATAAGATGGAGTAGGAGTAGTAATAATAGTAGTAGCAGAAGTAATAGTAGTAGCAGTAGTAGTAACAACAGCAGCAGTAGTAATAGTAGTAAAAGTATAGTAGTAGTAGAAGCAGTAGTAATAGTAGTAGCAGCAGCAGCAGTAGCAGTAGTAGTTGTTGTTGTAATAATACTAGTTATTATTATTGTTTCCATATTATTGCTATCGTTTCCATCATCCTTATCATAAGAAATATTATCAGGTCTATTTTCAGCATTATTCTACCATCACCATCTTCATCATCACCGGCATTACACGATATCATTAACGTTATTTATCAATATCAATCATCATCAATAATAGTCTTAATTATCACGGTTACTTCTCGTTCATTATTCTTTTATGGGAATTTTCTTTCTCCTTTGTTCATCGGTTTATTATTTCTCCCATTCTCATTCCTTTCTTCCTTCTTGCGGTCTTCCTCTCTCTCTCTCTCTCTCTCTCTTTCTGTTTTTTCTTCGTCTAACTATC
>NC_091549.1:43549865-43552365 GCF_042767895.1 Penaeus vannamei
AGTCACTCACTATCATTACATCGTTACAATTCTTATTTATATTATCATTTTCTAGATTTTTATTATATTGTTATTATTATCATTATGATTATAATAATCATCATTATTATTATTACTGTGATTGTAGTAATTATTATTAATATTGTCATTGTTACTGTTACTGTTATTATCATTATCATTATTCTTATTCTTATCGTTGTCATTTTCATTATCATTATCATTATCATCTTTGTTATTAATGTTATTTTCATTGTTATTATGAATGTTATGATTATCATCATAATCATCATCATCATTATTGTTATTATTATTATTATTGATATTATTATTATCATTATTATTGTTATTATTATTATTATTATTATTATTATTATTATTATTATTACTATTATTATTATCAGCATCAGCATCATTATTATTATTATTATTATCATTATTATTATTATCATTACCATCATCATCATCATCATCATTATTGTATCATCATCTTCATTTCAGTTAATATCTTCATCATGATTGTTACTATCAATATTATCATTACTATCATTTTCATTATCATTATTATTGTTGTTACCATTATTATTATCATCATTATTATCATTATCAATATCATTATTTTCATTTTACTCATTATTATCATCACACTGATACTTTTATTATCATCATCATTATTATTATCACTATGATCATCATCACATATGCAACACATGTATGCAGTCCTTAAAACAACAATATTTGCCAATAGAAGGCAGGTCAGTGTGCAATTATGTACGTATATAAATGCATATACCAATATAACAACTAATAATTTTGCTATAAGGATGATATTTGCGGCCCCTGGAGGACAAATTTACAATCGTCTATTCTGAACTCCAAAGTAATGGCGGCGACGATCGTATGTGACATAAATGAAGGAAAGCGGGAATTTAAAGTGGGTTGTATACCTCTAGGAGAGTGTATTATGACGGACCCCCTGGTATGCCGCCGAATAACACATGTTTGCAGTGTCAGTGAAGAATACTCCTCCCCTCCCCCTGTCCCCCTCTCCCTGCCCCCCTCTCCCGATCTCTCGCTCCTCCCTTCTCCATCTCCCTCTCTCGGCTTCTCAACAGCCTCTTCCAACCCTTAACTTTCTCCCTTTTCCCCTTCTTTCCCTTCTTTCTTCGTCTCCTTGATAAAGTCCCTTCTGTCCCCTTTCGCTCTCCCCGCTCCTTGCCCTTCCTGTCCTCCTCTCTTCTCCCTTACTACCCTAAGAAAGCTTTCTCCAGTTCCTCCCACCTTCCCGATCTTTCTCTCTCACCTTCTTCCCTCCGTTCTATTAACCTTTACAGCCCCTTCTTCTTCCTTTCCCTTGCTCCTCCTCCTCCTCTTCTTCCTCCTCCTCCTCCTCTCCCTCCTCCTCCCTCTCCTATTCCTCCTCCTCTTCCTCCTCCTCCTCCACTTCCTCCCTCTCCCTCTTCCTTCCCCTCCTATTTCTCTTCCTCCTCTTCCTCCTCCTCCTCCCCTTCCTCCTCTCTTTCCTTTTCCTCTGCCCCCTCTATCTCCTTCTCCTTCCCCTTCCCCCTCCTCCTCCTCCTCCTCCTCCTCCTCCTCCTCCTCCCTTCTCCTCCTCCTCCTCCTCCTCCCTCCTCCTCCTCCTCCTCCTCCCTCCTCCTCCTCCTCCTCCTCCACCTCCTCCTCCTCCACCTCCTCCTTCTCCTCACCCTCCTCCTCCTCCTCACCCTCACTCTCCTCCTCACCCTCCTCCTCCTCCTCACCCTCCTCCTCCTCCTCACCCTCACTCTCCTCCTCACCCTCCTCCTCCTCCTCACCCTCCTCCTCCTCCTCCCCCCTCCTCCTCCTCCTCCTCCTCCCCCTCCTCCCCCTCCTCCGCCCCTCCCCCCCCTCCCCCTTCCTTCTGACGATCAGCCCAAGATTTCCTCAAGGCAAATCTAATGAATTACCATTTTCCCCTCTCCCTACCTTACGCATTTACCCCGCCTTTGAATGTTTATTAATTGGGTGTCCATTGCCAACTTCCCTGCGGGCGAATTACAGCTATTTTCCGAGAGGTGTCAAAAGATGATTGCGATGATTGTGTCGTAGTCACCTTAAACCCTCCACCCACTTCCTTTCACGAGGGCCAACCCCACCTTCCCCTCTGCCCCTGACCCTACCTTGCCCCCTTTCCACCCTCCCCCTTTCTCTTCTTAACTCCTCTCTCCCTCCTCCCCCCTCTCCCAACTTCTAGCCGTCCCCGCCCGCACCCCAACTTCACTCCCTCCCCCCACCCCCCCCTCCATCTCCCCTCCTGACTCCTTCCTCCCACCCCCACCCCTCTACCACTTCTACACCCCCCTCCCGAAGTTAAAAGTTTCGAAACATGAAGTGAAGCTCCGGAACGCGTCTGCAAACGACTAATTGTGCCATATTTTATCGTAATGTTTCGAATGTTTCGAAGCAGAGCTTGAAGCATAGCCCGCCTTCCGATGAAGAGCATAAAGGTATATAGATGTAAAAG
>NC_091549.1:43559865-43562365 GCF_042767895.1 Penaeus vannamei
CTTCCCACACGCGCTCGTAAACACACTCATTCCCATAAGTCATTAACATTCACCCGAGAAGATATAACTTTACGATATCTTTCGCCTCTTCGAAGAATTCTCAGTCTGAAGGTTATTCGCAGAGACTGGGTGAAGCCGCATCCACGATAATAACTTTTTTTGTTTGTTTGTTTTTTTATTCATCTATTTATACGTTTGTTTGTTTGTTTGTTTGTTTGTTTATTTATCTGTCTATTTGTGTGTTTGCTTGTTTGTTTATCTGTTTGTTTGTTTGTTTGTTTGTTTATTTATCTGTCAGTTTGTTAGTTTGTTTATTCATTTGTATGTCTATTTGTTTGTTTGTTTATTAATTTCTTTATCTGTCTATTTGTTTGTTTGTTTGTTTATATTTATATTTGTCTGTTGATCTATTCATTTACCTATTCATTCATTTATTTACTTATGTATTCACCTTTCTACTCATCTATTTATGCATCCATTTTGGCTTCCTCATCAACTTCTTTTTTTCATTTACTTAGTCGTTTCTTATGAATAGTAAATATAGCGATTATTTTGCGGAATCTTGTTTTGCTGATGAGCAGTAGAGGATTATCAAATGATTGGATTGAATGTTTAATTATGGAAAAGGTCGATGTTTTCTTTGGTAGACGTCGGGTAGATCTTGGAAGAATGGGTAGATGAATTCTTAGGTAATGCAGGGTTAGAGGCTATTCTAAACGTCGTTCTAGATAGATATTTCTAGATAGACATTAAGGTAGACGATTAGTAGATGGGCAGATGAGGCGACGGAATTTCTTGAAGATACCAGTCCCAAGGTGACCTCTGACCTCTCTTCACGCCCTTGTTGTAAGCGAAGAGATCTCGTAGAATTCTTTAAAAATCCATGAAAGAATTAAATTAAATCAATCACATCTTCTCAGCACTTTAAACTCTCTCCTCTCCCTTTCATACTCATTCCTCTCCTTACCTTTACATCTTCCCTTTTACTCCTATCTCCCTTCCTGATTCTCTCGCCGCCTGCCAAGACCCGACGGCATCTTGGAGACGTAAACCGTTGCACTGTTCATAGGTGATCAGTGACCCTCCTTGGATACGTCTTGTGTGTATATTGTGAGGCGAGGTTTGGAGTGCCAGTGCGCGAGTGCCAACGCCGATCTGCAGAGAGCCAGGAGTTGACACTAATCATTGATGGCGAAAGTTTCTAGTATTTTTCATTGGAGTCTTTTGTATTCCGTCTTTAAGATGCCTTTCTCGCTTTTTTTCTCTCTTGCGTCTTCTTTCTTCGTGTGTCTGGCCGTTTTCTTTCTCATTGCTATTCCCTGTTTATTTAATCATTATTCTCTCTCTCTCTCTCTCTCTCTCTCTCTCTCTCTCTCTCTCTCTCTCTCTCTCTCTCTCTCTCTCTCTCCCTATCTCTCTTTCTCTCTGTCTCTCTATCTCTCTTTCTCTCCTTCTCTCTGTCTTTCTTTCTCCCTGTCTCTCTCTATCTATCTATCTATCTCTCTGTCTTTCTTTCTCTCTTTCTGTCTGTCTCTGTATCTCTGTCTCTCTTTCTCTCTCACTCTCTCTTTCTCTCTCTCTCTCTCTCTCTCTCTCTCTCTCTCTCTCTCTCTCTCTCTCTCTTCTCTCTCTCTCTCTCTCTCTCTCTCTCTCTCTCTCTCTCTCTCTCTCTCTCTCTCTCTCTCTCTCTCTCTCTCTCTCTCTCTCTCTCTCTTTCTCTCTCACTCTCTCTAACTACCTATTCATCTACGTACCTATCTTATATATCCATATATCCATTTACTTATCTGTCCGTCCATCTAACTCTCTATCTACCCATTTATCTCTACATCTTCTCATATCTATCTTACGGAAAGAGGCTACCTTTATCCCCTATATTGCCAGCACTGACAATAGACCATGCCACGTACATCATTTACCATTGTAGAATATTCACCGGGAACTAAATAAGTGAGAGCTAAAGTAGGGGAGGGAAAGTAATACATTATGGATTTCCTGGGAAGAGGCTGAGGTCTGTGTATAGGTTTCTCTTACTGTGCTTTGGTATTGGTAAACGTATTTCTATTGGTTGATGCTGTCGTCCGCTTATATATGGATTGTGAGTTTGAGTTTTTCCGTCTTTCGTTTGTTGTGGGAATTTTAGATATGTGAAAGCTATTGAAAGTAAAAACTGACTTTTAGGTTAGAGGTCACGCAATTCGCTGGGTGAAAATAAACACCGTTCAGTGGTTCGTTGTATAAAGCGCTTACTTTGAAGGATATTTTAGGAGTATTTCAGCGTGATTCGTGGGACGAAGTGTCATAACAGTACTTGCCGTGGAATTGCAAATGAACGATATATGGAGAAATTAGGCGCCGCAAACCTGAAAGAATGCCCATAACGACTTGCAGACTTAAAACTTGGAGTATCCAGATATCTATGAATTAATTAATTTACGTAGATTTTAAGCTTTTTTTATTGAACATTTATTACCTGGGCTGGTAGTTGTTTTCATGCTGT
>NC_091549.1:43567365-43572365 GCF_042767895.1 Penaeus vannamei
GAACGCGTGTTATAAAACGTTTATGAGGGGAGAGGCAGAGACCGCAGATATGTCCCAGTAACGTTTCGTGTCGTGGCTCGGCGTGGTGTGAAAAAGACCTTTGGAGTTTATGTCTCGCGCGGGACTGATATTTCGAAATTGAGATGTTTTGGTACAGATTACAGATTTTTTGTTAATATGTTTTGAGTTTCGTTCTTAACGTTATCATTATCATCACCGTTTTCGTTTTTGTTACTATTATCATTATTATTATTATTATCATTATTAACGTTATTGTTATGATTATCATTACGATCAACATTATGATCATTATTATTATGATCATTATTATTATTGTTGTTATTACGATCGTTATTGTCATTATTATCATTATCATCATTATCCTTCTTATTATCATTATTACTATCATTATCATTATCATCATCATAATTATCACTATTATTGTTATTACGATTATCAGTATCATTACTATTATCAGTATCATTACTATTATCATCATCGTCATTATCATCAGTATCATTATTATCATTATCGTTATTACTATCGTTATAATCCTCATCATTATTATTATCATTATCATTGTCATTTTTATCATCCTTATCATTATCATCATTACTATTACTATGATTGTTATAATTATTATAGTAATCATTATTGATATTATCATTAATATTATTATCATCAATATTATTATGATAATTATTATCAATACTATTGTTTATTATTATTATCATTATTACTATTATCACTGTTATTGCGATTATGACGATCATCATCACCATCATGAAAATGTTTTTACTATTGTTCTATTACTATCGTTATTGTCATTAACATAAGTACTGTTATGATCACTATTTTCATCATTATCATTTTAATTATCATTACTATTATTATTATTATCATTATCATCATTACTATTATTATTACCATAATCATTATCATTATTATTATTATTATTAATATTATTATTGTCATTATTATCATTATTATTTTTTTATTATCATTATTATTGTTATCATTATAATCATCATTATATATGTTGCTACTCTTACTTCCATTATCATCATTACTATAATTAATATCATAAGCATTATCATTATAATTATATTTTTTATCATTTCCTTATTTTCTTTATTTTTATTATTGTTGTTATTATCATTTTCATATTATTAGTGATTTTATTTTTGTCATTATTATGATTATCATTATTATCATTGTTATCATTATTATCACTTCTGTTTTTATCATTATCGTTACTATTACTAACACTATTTCTACTAGTATTATCATTATCATTTTCATTATTATCATTATTATTATTCCTATCATTATCATCATTATTATCATTGTTATTATCCCTATCATTATCATCATTATTATCATTACTATTACTAGTAGTAGAAACAATAATAGTATTATAATTATTACTATTTTCATTATTGTATTTTTTTCATTATTATCATCATTACTATTATCGTTGTCTTTGTTATTATCACCATTGTTATAATCAGTATGATTAGCATTTGTGTCATTATCATTATCCTCATCACCATTATCTTTATCATCATTATTTCTATCATTTTCATCATTATGATCATCATCGGTGTAATACCTATTATTGTTATCATCATCATTACTATCCTTTTAGTTATCTAAATTATTACTATCATCGTTATTATTGTTATCATTATTGTTATCATTTATATGATTGCCATTTGCATCTATTTTTCATTACCATTGTTATTCATTAGTATGATTATCATTACTATTATCAACATGTATATCATCATTATGTTTTGCACCATTATTGCTTGTTATAATAATCTTAATTACTGTTCATATCAATATTGTTATAAACATTATTATCCTGACCATCATCACCACCGCTGTTATTTTCATGATCATCATCATTATAATGTACGTCCCTAGATTTTTTTAGCATCACCATTATTATGATAATTTATCTTTAATGGTGTTAGTATTATTTTAGTCCTTATGGATTTATGGTTAATATCATTTTTTCTAATTACCTTTGTTATCTGTAAAAAAAATACCTGCAAAGTGTAGTCACTTCTAATTCAGAAAAAGGAAGTCGAAGTAATCAGCAATTAATTTCCGAACCAACAAACGCAAAAGACGTTGCTAAGAAGTGAACATGTTTTCTTTTTTTCTCTTTTCTTTGTTTCTTAATTTAATGCGGAAAAAACAGATATGCTGACACCAGGGTCTCGCCTCGGCTGTACTGCCATTAGATTTATTTTCTGTTTTTCCCTTTCCTACTGTCACGTGTAAGCCAAGATGGTTGTCAGTGGTAAGTGATGTCAGGTTGAGGTGTGCGTTGTTTGCGCGGATGCTGGCACTGTCAGGAGGAAATGTACTAGAGGGGAAATTAGAGTATAAGTAGATGGGAAATAAAGAAAGAAGCCTTTATTGTCAACGATGTTTGGTTGTAATCAGGTGAACTAAAGGAAATCATTGTTCTGAGTACGCTACTAGGTTTTCGAAAGACACGAAGGGAAGGTTTACACAGCGGAAGTAAATTATGGAATCGTTGAAATTTGACTCTACACCGCAACAACTCAAAGATATCCGTCGCAGAAAATCTTTCTCTATTTTTCTAATGATAGAGTTCTTAACGAAGAGCAATAAAATTCTCGACAATAAAACCCCCGGTGTATACAAATTGTAAACCTACAATTACTACGGTGTGACATTGACGTGACAGCCACTCTCAATATAAAACACGTGCAAAATGGTGAGTGAGAAAAAATGCGCGTACTGCCCATCCAACAGGAGCAACAACAACAAAAGGTAAACAGAAAGTCATGTGCGCTATAAAGAAAAATCTAATATTAACGGCATAGGCTAAAAATAGCAACAAGAAACCCACTGACAACACCGGAGTAGAAGGAGGGCTGCCGTGGCGCCGGCCATCGTGTTTGCTAAACGCTTCGCTGTTTATCAGTGCTCGTCAATAACTGCTATGCTGTAGGTGTGGTATGTTATGCGGATGTTGTGGTAGGTGGTTCGATATTGTCAAAGGTGTAATGGTTGTCATGACAGGTGCTCTGATGTTGATATGCCGTGTCGAGATAATGGCAGATGTAATATTGCAGATATGGTTTACATTGCACTAGCAGATGTTATGTAACGATGGGTATGCAAGTGGCAACAGGTGTGTGCGTGTATGTGTGTGTGTGTGTGTGCGTGTGCGTGTGTGTGCGTGTGCGTGTGCGTGTTTGTGTGTGTCTGTGTCTGTGTATGCGCGTGCGTGTGTGTTACCAGTACATATTTTCATAGTTATAGCTGCAGGTGTTGCATGGCGATGCATGTAAAGAAATAAAAGATGTACTTATCCATAACAGATGTTCCGAAAGAACAGGTCACTTTAAATACACTTATTGTCTTAATCTTCCGACGTAAGCTGGGAAAATGCAGACGACCAGGGAACACTGAGCACGATTTGAAAGGGAAAGATAACACGTTTGACATTTATTACCAACACATGTATTATTAGTTCCGTTTCCCTTGTCAGAGTGGTGAATATATCTTATTTATTTTTTATCTGTGGAACAAATAGACTTTCCATTGAATAGTTGAGTAGGAGAAAATGAAGTAAATAGTTATCGTTTTAGGTTGTTATACACAAAGACCTAAAGTCCTTGAAAGTCCTTGAAACTGGAAGGTCCCTCCGAGACACTACGGAGCGGATGAAAGGAGCCACCTGGTGGGAAGGAAAATAAAAAAAGAGACAAAAAGAAATAGATAGACAACGAGATAGAGAGGGAGAGAGAGAGAAGTTGCTATCCAGAACTATGACTGTGCTTAGTAAATTAATAAACGAATGAATAAGTAATTAACAAATGGATAGATACATCCATGAATAAGCAAATCAACAAATAGATGGATAAATAAATAAATCTATAAATAAATAAATACACAGAAACGTACAAGGCAAGAGATATAAACTACTCATCCACGTAAGACTGTCTAGATAGCACCAAATGATGGTGATGATTATATTGATGATAAGGACAAGAAGACCAGTGTTAATGAGAAAAGTAACAGTATTAATGACAATAACAAACCGCTTCATAGTGCAGGCCAACTGACAGACAGAACTGACTTAGAAATTAACCTTCAGTCCACATTGTACAGAACAAGGTGATGGGTATCTCTACTCTCTCCGTCTAAATGTATTGTTTATAGATAAGATCACGTGACGATCGCTATCACTGTTTCCAAAAAGCGACCATAAAAAGAGACTGTAAAGATGGCTATTACTGCATTCTCGTATATAGATGTTGAAAGATAACCATAAATACACTATCGTTATACAATACTTTCTAAGCTATGTCCTAAGCTCGCTATGTATTGAAATATATCATTTTTTACTTATATCTTTCTATTTGGTTATCGTTAGCGATTGCGTAATCATTATAGATATCAACGCTCTTATTGTTCACGGTTACCAGCGCTGATGTCAATACGTAACTATCTTGTTCTTTTTCGTTGCGTTTCTATGGTTTGTAGGAAAAATACGTTTGAGTGATATGTCTTTCAGTTTAATGCGAAAAAATGTAAAAGTGCCGATGCATTTGAACAAATCCTCCCTAGTTCCTATTTTTCGTTCATAACCAATTTCACTGAAATCACTTGTATTACTCGATCTTTTATGTACCTATTTATCTATCTGTGTCTCTTATTTTCATTGTCATTATCATTATTATCATTATTATCATAGTATGTTATTATTATTATTATTATTATTATTATTATTATTATTATTATTATTATTATTATTATTATTATTATTATTATTATTATCAACATCATCATCTTCATTACTATTATCATTATCATCATTATTACTATTATTATCATCATTCTAGGACCGAGCGCTTGGAGGACCTGTCCAAAAATGCCAATTTGGAGATAAATCCTACAACCGAACTGGAATTTTTCTTTTCTACGTGTTATTAAGGCTAAAGTCAGTGCAT
>NC_091549.1:43577365-43579570 GCF_042767895.1 Penaeus vannamei
AACACTGAAGGTTTAAAAGGGCATTTTTGTTATCTTCTCTACGATATGAATAAGTTATATCTTCTAAGATGCAAGAGGACATAGTTCTTCGTACCTCCTGACAGATGTCCTGAAAATTTTATGATATTGTATGATATAATGTGTCTTGGATTCCCTTGGCGTTTACTTTCCATAGAGTTTATCGGAGAAATTCTTCTGATGATACCGACTCGGTTCAGGTTTAGCGAGTATATCTCATTATTGGATCTAATTGAAATAAGGCATAAGAGAAACTGATATGTATAGCTTTATGTAAAGATGATAACAAACTAACAAAAAAATATGGATACAGTCGCAGAATCACCGCTAAAACTACCTTTTTCTGTCCTTCTATTTGTCAATCTATGTCTCTATTCATCAATCAAATTTCATTTTACCTATTATCATAATCAGATTCTAAGCATTCGTTACTAGTCACGCCCACATAAACAGAAAGCCAGCGTGATGAATCAAGCGAAACAAAGCAAAAAAAAAACGGTTAAGACGGCAATGATCTCTAAATAAAAGGTCCAGAGTCAGTCCCCCGCCCACAACCCCAGATTTCCACGCCTCTGAACGCTACTATTCCGTTCGTTAATCGCGTTAGTCACGGGCCATTTCTTCAGCGCCGAAGGGACTCAGGTGCTCCGGCTGGAAAACAGTTGGAGATGCAGATCATTTTAATCCTATTTCCTGCGGAGCTCTTGTTGGTACAGAGCTTGCTAATGAAAACTTGCTCGGTGGCACCTGGGATTCACGCAGAGCTCTCGCGGGTTTCACGTTTTCCTTCTTTGGCGGATCCTTATCCTGTACCACAATATAAGATAGCGAATGTGAATTATACACCGATTTTGCGATTATCAATATCCAATCGCAGGGAAGATGGGAGGGGCAGCGGGGAGTTGAGAAGGATCCCGAGTCTAAAACAAAGAAAAGTTTTTATTTTCTTCCCTTTCTCGTTCCTTATTTTTCATGGGATCTCGTCTTCGTATCCTTCAATTGTCGGATAATTTCCTGTTTCAAATACATCCTTGAAAAAAAAATAGTGGTTCGATATAAGTAAACGTTTGCCAATGATTTCTTTTGTATGGCGAGGAAATGAGTTTGTGTGTGTGTGTGGGATTGTGGACGTGTAAATATGAATACATGTATATGTATACATATATAGATATATATATATATATATATATATATATATATATATATATATATATATATATATATATATATATGTATGTATGTATGTATGTATGTATACATATAGATATATATATACATATATGAATACATGTGTGTGTGTGTTCACTTACAGACTCTCTCGCTTTTTCTCTCTCTCTCTCTATCTCTCTCTCTCTCTCTCTCTCTCTCTCTCTCTCTCTCTCTCTCTCTCTCTCTCTCTCTCTCTCCATCTCCATCTCCATCTCCATCTCCATCTCCACCTCCATCTCCATCTCCATCTCCCTCTCCATCTCCATCTCCCTCTCCATCTCCATCTCCATCTCCATCTCTCACTCACTCACTATCCACCATCTCTCCTCCAAGTCTCTTCCTAGATCAACATTTATAAACAACGTAGATTTTTTTCAAGCGGCCACTAGCGGCAGTTAATTACTTCCTTTGGAGTTTTACAAGAAGAAAGAGAACCCTTTTTAAGAGAGAGAGAGAGAGAAAGAGAGAGAGAGAGAGAGATCTGATGTTCTAATCTCTTTCCCTTTTCTTTTCTCTTCTTTTCCTCCTCTCACCCATTCCTTCCTAAATCATTCCCCCTGAATCATAAACTCAGCGTCAGAGGAAGAAAAAGATACATAAATATCCTGCTTAGGCCCAAACCCACACCCGCATACATAACGCATTCCCGGCCTCTTCGGCCCCAAAGGAACAGATAGAATACACGATATTTTCCCAAAATAAACAACTGCATAAATCCAGGCAACACAATTGAATAATCTTCACTCTGCCTTGCAACAAAGAAATATAACATGCCATCATCCTACAACCATAAATAAACACAATTTATTACCTCGTGCGTAGAGTGAGATGCGGTGAGCACAAGACCGACTTTAAATATATATCCGAGTGGCTTTAAAAAGTGAAATATTGGGATAAAAGGAAAAAAAAAACACGCAAAAATATATTTCGCTGAACGTGTTGCCAAATGATGTTATCGTGAAAACAAACCGCTAATAT
>NC_091549.1:43595070-43600070 GCF_042767895.1 Penaeus vannamei
CTGGTTTTGTAATTCAAGGTTTTCACAGATATTCACAAATATTCCTTTAATATTTTTTAAAGTTGATGATTGAATTTATATGATTTGTTCTGAACTGTCCCAGAAATACAAACAGAAACACAGAAACAGAAACAGACTCTTAATACATTTTCTTTCAGTAGTATTTGAACTTACGCATTAAATCTGTTTGTATAGTGTACGGATTTACGAAATATGCAATCAGACTGTTGATTCAACTTCTTCACTGCACAAGATTTACTCCGTTTAACAACTGCCGCCAATACAAACATGCAACAGGGTATATAGTACAAAAAAAAGTCCAAATTGCTGCAAGACGTAGCCGATAAATGCGTTGTTTTCAAAGAGCAGTTCTAAGGCAATTCAAGCCCTTTTATCAGCATTCTTGGCAAGAGAATTTTTTCCCGTCTGAGCTATACTTGGCCGACCGGCGCCTCTCAGATTGGTCACTTTTAGCGGGCACAGCGATATCGCACACTGTGTCGTCTTTCTCATCTTTTATCACGAATTAATATCACTTTTCGAATACTCACTCAAGGGTCTGTGGTTGCCCCCGACGCGCGGAACAGCGGCAGAGAGAGAAAGAGAGACAGACAAACAGACAGACAGAAGAAGAGCGAGAGAGAGAGAGAGACAGACAGACAGACAAACATACAGACAAAAGAAGAGCAAGAGAGAGAGAGAGACAGACAGACAGACAGACAGACAAACAGACAAACATACAGACAGAAGAAGAGCGGGAGAGAGAGAGAGAGAGAGAGAGAGGAGGACCTGTTGATTCCCACGTGTTACACGAAAAACGGACAGGGGTAACTAAAGCAATCGCCCAGCATTCTTCTTGAGAGATATTCCTATCCTCGAAGCTGTAAACCTTGATAACCAAAAGGTGATTTTCTACATGTTTACAAATTTGCATCTTCATTATATCTAGTTGATATACTTAAATAACTTGTAAATTAGGTATAGATATAAATCTTTTAGAGAAACTCGATTGCTGAAACAAATTTCTTTGTTTATTAGATTTTAGATGCCTCGGCAAGGTAATGCTTGATGTCAGAAACTTCATCCTGTAATTGTGTTATCTTGATCTAAATTAGGAAGAGAAGTTCCAAAGTGTTTAAGTACTTGGAATATGCAAATTTCCACGAGCTTTATTAGCACTTCCATAACAACACACCACTATTTTCCAAACTATGTTCTAAACACACTGAAACATAATACCGTACATTTATGTTAAAGAAATCCTTCACCTCCTCAATTTGTTCCACCATCTCCTCTGCAAGGACTCCGCCCACGCCCGACGCCCACGCCCGACGCCCACGCCCGACGCCCACGCCCAAGAGTCGTTCGATCACATATCTCCGGTTAACACCTTCACTTCTTCCG
Organism: Penaeus vannamei; assembly: GCF_042767895.1. NCBI lineage: Eukaryota > Metazoa > Arthropoda > Malacostraca > Decapoda > Penaeidae > Penaeus > Penaeus vannamei. Next base: position 43,596,475 of record NC_091549.1, read on the forward strand.
CGCAGTCAGCTGTCTCAATATTTGCTCCACCGCCTACTTTGCCCGCCCGCGTAGAACCCTTGCACGTATTTTCAGAAATCCGCCCACACTGAAAAGTTCCACCACATTTCTCTTCCCGCCCACGTAACACCCTCACACTTATCCGCCCACGCTTACTCTGGTCATCCACGCCTCAATTTTTTCTTCGTCTGCCGCCCATTCCGCCGGCCATTCACCGCCCAGACACCTCCCGCGCGCCCATTGAGGGAAAGACCGGTCGTTATGGACGGTAATTTGGCCCTTTGTTTGATGTGCTTTGATGGGCGCGATTACCTTAAGGATATCCCAACAGGATGCCCCGGATATAGCGCAGATGCGAAAAGGAATCAGTGCATAAAGCAGTTTTTAATGCAGATTCATAACTATATCCTTGTATCTAATCAACATTTCACATCGCAAATTACGTTAAATTGCCAACCGGTCTTTCCGAAACGCCGCTCGAGAGAGAGCAATAGGAATGCAGACATGACAATGAATGAAAATGGAGAAGAGCTGAACCAGAATGAAACAAAAATAAAACCCTGTAGTAAAAAGGGAAGTGTCCGTCACACAAATAGCCCAGCTAGCAAAGAAAAAAAATCGGCCTTCTAAGTCCTCATTCATCATTATTCCAAGTGTGCCACCGCCGAGTGCCATGCTTAGTGCCATCAAGACTCAAGGGGAGAGAGTGGCACTACAGAGTAGATTCACTGCCTGTTGACCTACATTGCTTTGATACATACATACGTCCATTTACATACATGACTTGCGGACATAAATGGTTGATAGGCTATTAGTCTTCAGCAAAAAAAAAAAGTAAAAAAAGATGTGCTCGTATATTTCTACACACACACACACACACACACACACGCACACACACACACACACGCACACATGCACACGCACACATGCACACACGTACACACACACACACACACACACAATGTTTACAAATGGAGACGCAAACGATACAAAAATGGTCTAATTGGGGCGTCGTCGGTTCCAGGAGCTCAGACAGTCGCCATACTGTCTCGTGTGACGAAAGTTAAACTGTGCGTTGTTCTCTTCTTGACATTTTTCTTATCATTGTGCTATTTCTCCTTCTTTAACATATAGCCCATTTTACATCAGCTAGCATCATCTCTTCCTAAAATTCCTAATTTTTCCTTCCCATCTCTGTAAAAATACGCCGGATCAATATAGGCGCTAGAACTACTAGTCCAAAAATAAGACTAATAAGAATAGAGACAAAAAAAGAAAGGTAAACACACGCCCAAAATCACACACATAGTCTTTCTCCACGCTCCGCCCCACCCCCACCCCTCCCCCACCCCGCCTTCCACCACCCCTCACCCAACCCTTTCCTACGGTCATGAGTCATTTGATCGATATTGCCACTCCCTTGGCCTCGTTTTTTTTCCCGAGGCTTATTTTATTTGTATGTGCAAGACTCGTAGGCTATAGTGACCTTTGTACCGACAGTACATAGGGCCGACAATTGCGTATAGATAGACCGTACGTGTTGTTAGTAATCATCTCCATAGTCCCTTGCGAATCAATCATTGGACTACAAGTTGGCGAAGATGACGATGTTGACGATGCGTGGATCGTCGACATTGTCATTATGTTCGCTAACTTTGCGTGGACCCTTTCCTAGTTTGTAGTTATGCTGTTGTTATTTTGGGGATGCATTCTCTCCTTTCGTCTTCTAGTTTCCAATCACCATTTCATCAAAACATGCAATCACCTCCTGAACATTGGATTTTACTGGTTCATGGCGGTAAACACAATTACCTCATTACCTCCCATTAAAAATAAATGAAAGGAAGTCCCATATGGCCTCACCACTTCGCGGAACCGTCCTGCTTAACTGAGGCTCCGGCATAACCTGTTAATGGCTGGCTCTCGAAGTTAATCAGCCTTAAGTAGACCGTCGACTTGGCGATAAGGCCGCCTGGCCTCCAGTCAGCCCGCCCGAATCCCATTTCTTCATGTTTTACTTCGAGGTCTGAATAAGTAGTGTACTTATATAGATCTTGCTTTACTTGACCTTCTTGCTTTACTTGACCTTGCTTTGATTGACCTTCTTGCTTTACTTGACCTTGCTTTGATTGACGTTCTTGCTTTACTTGATCTTGCTTTGATTGACCTTCTTGCTTTACTTGACCTTGCTTTGATTGAACTTCTTGCTTTACTTGACCTTCTTGCTTTACTTGACCTTGCTTTGATTGACCTTCTTGCTTTACTTGACCTTTTTGCTTTACTTGACATTCTTGCTTTACTTGATCTTCTTGCTTTACTTGATCTTGCTTTACTTGATCTTCCTGCTTTACTTGACCTTCTTGCTTTACTTGACCTTGCTTTGATTGACCTTCTTGCTTTACTTGACCTTCTTGCTTTACTTGACATTCTTGCTTTACTTGACCTTGCTTTGATTGACCTTCTTGCTTTACTTGACCTTCTTGCTTTACTTGACATTCTTGCTTTACTTGACATTCTTGCTTTACTTGATCTTCTTGCTTTACTTGATCTTCCTGTTTTACTTGACCTTCTTGCTTTACTTGACCTTTGGCCTCGCACTCGGCAAGCGTAATCGATTTTGTAGCCCGTTTGAAGGGAAATGTTTTCGAAGGTAAACTCAAAGGGAGTTTTCAAAGAAGACTGAAATTGGATTATCACACAGTAAAAGAGAAAAAAAAAATGTGTTGTCCAGAAACCAAATTCTCCATAAATATCACAGGATGAAATATATACACGATGAACATGTAAATGACAGTTGAACACGCGACCGCACGCAGTAAAAGATCGCTACAGGGTAGTAAAAGTGACTGAGTGCCTTTTTGTGTGTAAAATCTAGTAAATAGGTCAAGCCAGATTATAGGGAATAAAACGCCTAGATTTATGCCACGGAGACTGCAGCGTCGCAATGCAAGGCATCCCTGGCCGAGGCGCTGCAGAGCTCTCCGTCATGCAGAATCATGAACCGCTCGGATGCCAAAGACAAGAGAGAGCAGGTTCTGCTCTGGTCTAATTTCTCTCCTCTCTTATTTTTCCTCTCGCCTCTCCTCTCTACTTTCTTCTGCTCCTTCTCCTTCTCCTCTCTCTTCTCTTTTGTTCCTTCTCATTTCTCCTCTCTCTCCTCTCCTGTTCCTACTTTCCTCTCCTCTTTCCTCATCCTTTTACTCTCCCCTTCTCTTTCTTCCCATCCCCCTCCTCTCTCTCCTCTCCCTTCTATTCTTCGTTTCCCTCTGCTTCTACTCGCTCCAGTTTTCACCCCCTCTCCTCTTCCCTCTCCCCTCTCCCCCCTCTCTCCTCTATCCTCTCCCCTCTTCCCTTTCCCTCTCCTCCCCCTCTCTTCTCTTCCCTCTCCCTCTCCCCCCTCTCTCCTCTTCCCTCTCTCCTCTGTACTCTCTCCTCTGTCCTCTCCCATCTTCCCTTTCACCTTTCCTCCCCCTCTCTCCTCTTTCCTCTCTCCTCTCCCCTTTCCCTTCCATTCCCCCTCTCTCCTCTTTCCTTCTCCCTCTCCCCTTTCTTCCTCCTTTCTTTTCTTCCCTCTACCCTCTACTCTCCCCTCTCCT
>NC_091549.1:43615070-43617570 GCF_042767895.1 Penaeus vannamei
GGGGGGAGGGGTGGGATGGGGGGAGAAAGGGCGGGAGTGGGGGAAATGGGTGGGGGTGGGGGGAGAAAGGGCGGGAGGGGGGGAAGGGCGGGAGTGGGGGAAAAGGGTGGGGGTGGAGGAGAAAGGGGGGGAGTGGGGGAGAGAAAGGGCGGGAGTGGGGAGGAGAAAGGGCGGTGGTGGGGTGGAGGAGAAAGGGCAAGGGTGGGGTGGGGGAGAAAGGGCGGGAGTGGGGGGGGAGAAAGGGCGGGTGGGTGGAGAAAAGGGGGTGGGTGGAGAAAAGTGGGGTGGGGAGAAAGGGTTGGGGGTGAGGAGGAGAGAAAGGGCGGGAGTGGGGGGAAACGGGGATGGTAAGGGGAACAGAAAGGGGAGATTAGGAATAAGGTAAGGGAAGAGTAAATTTAGGAAAAGGAAGGGGGGAGGAAAAGGAAATGGAGGGAGGGAATAAGAATGGGGAAGAGATGAGGGTTTGGAATGGGAATGGAGAATAGTTGGGAAGGTGCACGGAGGGAGGGATAAGCAACAGAGAAAGGGAAGAGGATTGTGAAGGGAATGGAGGGACTGGGAACCTGAGGGAGGGACTGGAAACAAGGGAGGCTGAGAATGGAGAAAAAAGGAGATAAGTATCAAGAATGGGAGAAGTAGGAGAAGGGAAGGGAGAAAAACAGAAAGACAAGGTCAGACGGAGAGTCGCAATTATAAGCAAATAGAGTGAATGCGAAACAAAGCAAGTCAAGAAAAAATGAAACCGCTAAGAGCAAGGAATAAAGAGTAAATGTAGTAAACCTTAAAACGCAAGAATAACCCTTTAATGCGCCTCGTTCCCCGACCCCTTGGCAGCTGGACCCCGTGCGTGGTAAACATCTACAGCTTCACGTCCTGCTTCCTGTTCAGCGTCGAGACCCAGCACACCATCGGCTACGGGTCGCGGCACACCACAGAATACTGCCCCGAAGCCATCATCATCATGTGTGTGCAGAGCATCACGGGGGTCATGATACAGGTAGGGAAACGGTGTGCGTTTCATGCAAGTGGGATAGGTCGTGTTAATATATGCAAGTGCGTGCGTGCGTATGTGTTCATGTGTTACTATTACGTGGATTTGTGTGCACCATGATGTAATAAAAATTACGAAGCACATTTACGACTACTTTGACCCCCCCCCTCCCCCAGGCCTTCATGGTGGGCATCGTGTTCGCCAAGCTGTCGCGGCCGAAGAAGCGCACGCAGACGCTGCTCTTCTCCCGCAACGCGTGCCTGTGCCTCCGCGACGGCGAGATGTGCCTGCTGTTCCGCGTGGGCGACATGCGGAAGTCGCACATCATCGAGGCGCACGTGCGGGCGCAGCTGATCCGCAAGCGGGTGACGCGGGAGGGCGAGGTGCTGCCCTTCTTCCAGTACGAGCTCGACGTGGGCTACGACATCGGCGAGGACCGCATCTTCTTCATCTGGCCCATGACCATCGTGCACAAGATCAACGAGAACTCGCCGCTCTACGACCTGTCGGCGCACGACCTGCTCAGGGAGAAGTTCGAGATCGTCGTCATTCTGGAGGGCGTCATCGAGTCCACAGGTTCGGGACATGTTTTCGTACTGTCATTATTCTGTTATGTCAAGGAGTCATGACAGTTCTTCGCATGTTAACGGTGTAAGTGGATAGATAGGATGATAGATAGACAGGTAGACACATAAAGAAATGAATAGATAGACTCAAAGTATCAGAAAGACAGGCAGATACACATCAGGTACCTGTTTGCAAAGGGACATGAAGTGTTGGAGCTCTGCCAAGACAAAGTCCCGCGTGTTTTAAGGCAAGCGTGCAGACGAGAAGCCTGCAATGCCGCTTCACACCGTCCTTTTTCCCCAAGGATCTCTTGCCCTAAATTCGATCCCCCGAAATCTTTTCCCCAGGAATGACGACCCAAGCGAGGTCCTCCTACCTGCCCAACGAGATCCTGTGGGGATACAGGTTCGAGCCGTTGGTCACCTTCAACAAGAACACGGGCCAGTACGCTGTGGATTATTCCCTCTTCAACAACACTTACCAGGTCAACACGCCGCTCTATTCCGCAAGGGAGCTCGACAGATTAAACAGCCAAGAATCTTCACCAGGTGCGTCGATTTTCTCTTGGCTTTCAGGGTTTTTCTCTCCAGCTTTCTTCTATTCCTGTTTTTCTGCGCATCCTCGCCCTCCTTCATTTCTCTTCTTTCTTGTCCCTTTCCCCCTTATTTTTTCTCTTTCTTCTTTCCTCCTCATCTTTCTCCTCCTTCTTTCCTCCTCATCCTTCTCCTCCTTCTTTCATCCTCATCCTTCTCCTCCTTCATCTTCTGCTTCTCCTCCTTCTCTCCTCCTCCTCCTCCTCCACCTCCTTCTCCTCCTCCTCCTACTCCTTCTCCTCCTCCTCCACCTCCTTCTCCTCCTCCTCCACCTCCTTCTCCTCCCTCCTCCACCTCCTTCTCCTCCTCCTCCACCTCCTTCTCCTCCTCCTTCACCTCCTTCTCC
>NC_091549.1:43630070-43650070 GCF_042767895.1 Penaeus vannamei
TCTCTCTCTCTCTCTCTCTCTCTCTCTCTCTCTCTCTCTCTCTCTCTCTCTCTCTCTCTCTCTCTCTCTCCCTCTCTCCCTCTCCATCTCTCCCTCTCTCCCTCTCTCTCTCCCTCTCTCCCTCTCTCTCCCTCTCTCTCCCTCTCCCTCTCTCTCTCTCTCTCTCTCTCTCTCTCTCTCTCTCTCTCTCTCTCTCTCTCTCTCTCTCTCTCTCTCTCTCTCAGGCACATAAAAGAGAGCACACACAAAAATCCACACACGCATATACAAATAAATATACACGTACATGTATTCACACACATACACGCACGCACATAACCTGAGCTTGTCGAACTTGGCGTCGAGGCTGTGTGACAAATATATACTGAGAGTTAAACTTCAGACGCAGAGGGAGGGGGGGAGAAGGGGGGCGAGGTGGGAGAGGGTAGGGATTTTTTTTTAAGCCGTCCAAAATGTGTTATGCAACTTTATACGTTAATGCCCCTCCTCCTAATTAAAATTAGCAACGGTTATTTTTATCATGTTTATGCTATTTTCTTGCCTGTAAGATTTGTAACTTGTTAATATCGGATTATTTTTTTGAAAAGGGAAGCTATATATTTACTTTTAAAAAGTTGAGTGATGATTATTTTGTTTATATTTACTCTCCCTCCCCTCCCTCGCTCACGTGTGGCATCGGCTGCACTGTCTGCTGCTTGGACCTTCGCTTGGTTTCTCTCTCTCTCTCTCTCTCTCTCTCTCTCTCTCTCTCTCTCTCTCTCTCTCTCTCTCTCTCTCTCTCTCTCTCTCTCTCTCTCTCTCTCTCTCTCTCTCTCTCTCTCTCTCTACAAAAAAGCTCCCCTTGACTAGTAATTAATCATATATGTGACATTTTCCCTCTTCTTTGAATGAAATGTTTTACTAGTCCACCTGCCAGACTAACTAAAATTCAGATTTAAAGAGACTAAAATAGGATTTAGTTACGTGCCGCAAATTATTACAAGGGCCTTTGTTTGCGTAATAATAACATTGATATTGTTATCCTCCTTTTAATACAGTATCTTGATTATCATTTTTTTAAGTTGTTACATGAGCCACCAAAGATGAATAAAGTGAAAGTATGACCTCTGGAACACTTTTTATGTTTTGCGCTCCACTTTCCCCGCGGGTTTCCAGTTTCTTTACTCCTGCAACAACCGAATGAAATTTTGAGTGGAAAATAATTAATGCACGGTTCGTCTACAAAATTCAGATGAGAAAGATAAACGTCGGTCTTTCTTGTAGTCAGATTTGTAGATTCAGGCTTTATTTCTACAAGATAAAATACATAATTATTGGATAAAAGTGGTATCTGGCTGGCGTGACGGTTATATAACTTAATCTAAGATCACCCTACTCGCGGGCCGCCCCACATGCATCCACCCAAACGCCCACTGGTAAACTTGGCTCACGTGTTTGGCTCCTGTAAAATTAATGACCTCTGTAATTTCCCCTACGATGCGCTTCGCTTAAGTCATCTGACGGTGAACTGAGCCAGATGGTTGACACTCGGCAGCGGCGGCTCCCACGCGGGGGGACTCGCTTAACGAATTTCTCTCTCCGAATCTGAAAACAGGGACGGGTCGTTCTCTCGCGTCTGTTTGTAGGTTTTCAATGCCGGCGGTTTGGGATTTTTAGACGAGGGCCTTCGTTATGATTCAAACATGAACCAGATATATATGTGTGCGTGCATTAGTCACTCACACGTAGCCGCTCGAAGAAGAAAAAAAGTAGACATAAAAGCAGAAAAAGGTCCAACGAAGCAAAAACGTTCAAAGATAAACTGACCAAAATGAGGAAGTGAGTCAGACGTTCTTCAGCGCAGGCGCAAGGGAGGCATGAATGGCAACGGAAGCAACATGTGGAGACTGTGGTTGCGGCTGCATATTTTAGGTTACACTTGCTCTTAAAGGCGGTTGCAACCTGTCTACATTGGTCTCCTTCTCTCCCACTTTAAGTGACTTGAACTGCTCTCCTCGGTTGCCTCCTCGGCTTCTTTGACTTGCATTCGGTGGGAGCCCTTCCCTCGCGCCATCGACCGCCACCTGTAGCTTTTTAGCGAATCAATACTGAACTGTTTCTGTCTCTCTCTCTTTCTCTTTCTCCCTCCCTCTGTCTCTTTGTCTCTTTGTCTCTTTGTCTCTCTCTCTCTCTCTCTCTCTCTCTCTCTCTCTCTCTCTCTCTCTCTCTGTCTCTATCTCTCTATGTCTCTCTCTCTCTCTCTCTCTCTCTCTCTCTCTCTCTCTCTCCCTCTCTCTCTCTCTCTCTCTCTCTCTCTCTCTCTCTCTCTCTCTCTCTCTCTCTCTATCTATCTATCTCTATCTCTATCTTATATCTATCCATCTATCTATATATATATATATATAATTCTCTATCTCTCTCTCTCTCTCTCTCTCTCTTTCTCTCTCTCTCTCTCTCTCTCTCTCTCTCTATATATATATATATATATATATATATATATATATATATATATATATATATATATAAATCTCTCTCTCACTCTCTCTCTCTCTCTCTCTCTCTCTCTCTCTCTCTCTCTCTCTCTCTCTCTTTCTCTTTCTCTTTCTCTTTCTCTTTCTCTTTCTCTTTCTCTTTCTCTTTCTCTTTCTCTTTTCCCCCTCTTCCCCTCTCCTTTTCCCTATCAACAAGGGCACACCTACACAGCAGCGAAGTTATAAATAATTCAGTATTTCCACATCGGTTCCGCGTGCCTTTTACAGCTGATTGATATCCATCGGAAGTCCCCCTGAGTTTCCCCTTCGCTGTCTCTTGTTCTTTTAGGGAAACTGGGTGGCGTGTAAATGTTCTTTGAGCTGGTGAGATCTGTCGTTTCAGAGACACTTCGGCGGCATGGGGTGAGTATGAGGGGGTATAGGGCATGGAGGGTATGACTGGGTATGAGGGGGTATCCCTCTACCGGATCGTGTTCTATATTTGGGAAATTTAGGAATCCGTTTTAAAAATAGGAAAGAAAAGAGAGATTATATGAGTGCGTCAGTGTATGTGCTTGCGTGTGTGTGTATATATACGTGAATGTATGTATATGTATACTTAAATGTGGATGTAAATCACTCCAGCACAACACACTAAAGATATATTCGCCAGTTGCACACATTAATCAAAATTAGTTTCTGTTTATAGATACTTTTTTCGGAGGTTACAGAGATTACTTTCACAGCAAAGGAATAATAACCCGGTAAGATGTCTCGTCTTTTATGAATTTCAACTCTCCATGTTCGATTATTTTCTATTCATGTTACTCTGCAGTGCTCCCTTTCTCTTCTAATATTTATGCCAAACCCTTTTTGTTCGATAAGTTCTGTGTTACTCTTTCATATCGGTACTTTAGAGGGAAATGGGAAATGCAGAATCCAATCGTATATTTAGTGGCGGCCGCAGGTTGTTTTAATGGGTTGTGGTGTAACGTGCAGGGGATGACAAAAAGCCTACGCGCGGAACTTGTTACGTGAGTTACGTATACCTGGATGCCCAAATGATATTTGCTTTACGAGGTAATATCAGTATCTTGTCATTAACGATAAGTTGTAGCTTGTTAATGCGCTTCTAGATGGCTGATCAGTATGCTTACTTGAATCTAGAAATGTTACTACTAATGATTATGTTTTCCAGATGGCCCCGGGTGCCATGGGGTGCCCATGTCCGTGCCTTACTGGGATGGAGAACTCCCTCCGCGCGCGGGGGTGCCGCGCCTCGGCTCACCCGTGCCCTTGCAGAAGTGAGCGCCGCGCCATCCCCAGCTGCACTCTGTCCCATACCACGCAGACTTGTCCCCCTAAACTTGCTGTCTCCTCGACCTGCGCCGCCAGACAGGTGCCTCTTAAGCAGGCTCAGCCTGGCCGGCCGCTCGGTCTGGCCGCCGGCCCTGTCCTACCCAGCTCCCACCTCCTCGACCACCTCGGGCTGAAACCTCCTCGCGTGGAAATCATGCCGTCGCCGACCATCCAGGCTTCCAGGTCATCCCTCTCGCTGTCTTCCAGGTCACCCATGGACTCAGGACCCCAGCAAGAACTCAGCCGGAAGAGGTCTGCCTTGCCTTGGCCACGCAAAGGCCAGTCCTGGTCCCTCCCGAAGGCACCGAAGAGGCTAGGACGATTCTCTAGTCGACGGAACCGATCCATGAACTGTCCGCCTCCGTCTAGTTCATCCACTCTCCACCCACCCGCCCGCGCCTCCCTCCACCCTCCTTCCCGCTCCTCCAGCCTTCGGCCGCCCGCTCGTGCCTCGGCGAGTCACCCTCACGCCCACATCTCGACCCTCCACCCCCTCGTACGGGCGTCCACCCTTCATCCCTACAGCCGCACCTCCAGCAGCCATCCAGACTTCCGCGAGTTTTACTTCTGAGAGTGAGCGCGCACCTCCTACCGGGCGCGACGACTAGCCAGTGGCCGCGCGCCCTCTGCCCCCTGCTGCGGGTGAATGTTGCTCTACATGTGTCTTATACGCAGATGGTTGTGATTAGTGATGAATTTCAGAGCGATATTTCCTCTCAAGATTTTTTTCTCTTTTTTCATCGTCCCAGATGGTCTGTCATTTGGATTACAAATGCTCAACTTGAAAATGATGTACATCACTGGATGCGCGTGAACATAGTGCAGCGATGTACATGGTGGCAATAAAACAGTGTGATGCAAGGATAATGGCCATTAAATCGAGGTTCAGGAATGAAGAGGCCATGAAGTGTGTACAGGGTGTCCATTATGGTACAGGGATCCAAGATCAAAACCCACAATCTAACAAATATTTGCTTCAAATCTCTCTCTCTCTCTCTCTCTCTCTCTCTCTCTCTCTCTCTCTCTCTCTCTCTCTCTCTCTCTCTCTCTCTCTCTCTCTCTCTCTCTCAGTCAGTCAGTCTCTAAAAGACACTGCGCACACCTCTGATCCCCGACATCCCCTTTGCTGAAAATGTTCACAAGCAGCGCCGAGACAGCGAAGCCAGGAAGCCAGAAGAAACTTTAATCAGAACTGGTAATCTTCGAACGTGTTTTTTTTTAGTGTGTCGGCAACTGATACACGGGAATGGACGTCTCACTGCTCGGGGAAATATATATACATGTATATGAATATATAAATGGCTCCAAGACAGACATGTAAAGTGGTTGTTATACTAGGAAATAAGTAGATGGTGCTATTTATTCTACTTTTTTGAGTTAGAAAATACCTGTACAGTATTTCACAGTAGTTTTAAGTCACGTAAAATAAGGGGTGACTTAGAAATAAGTTAGCCTGTTTGTGATATAGAAAGACGACTTGTACCCAGTGCCCAAGCATTCCCTTCTCGGGCTCGGTACAGAGGAATTATCCGGACCCGACCCGCTCCCCCGAACCCTCAGTTATCCGAACAGTAGTCTAGTCAATCATACAGACGTGTTACTTCTACTTCGCAGACCGAACGTGTCGGGACCTTCTGTTTGTCTTCATTTAGGCGATTTTTCATCTTTCTTGGATGAGAAAATCATAAAAGCGACGTTTGTAAAAGGGTACGATTGAGTTTCTTGATAGCATGTTCAGAAGTATTGTTTGCGTGTGTGTTTTCGATTTGTTAAAAGGTCCCGCTCTGTCATCCCGAAAGTTCCCCTCCCCCTCCCCCCCCCCATGCTTGGGCCCTGCCTGTACCGGTTAGTTCGTGATACTGTTGTTCTTTCCTTGTTTCCCTTCGTCAACTGGATAAGACCTCGTGCAGAAACACAGAAGAGGACCTCCGTGGGTTGGGAATCCAGGCTGGGATCTTAATCATTCTGTCTTGCAAAAAATATTGCGTAAACGCTTTTGTGAAATGTATATATATATATATATATATATATATATATATATATATATATATATATATATATATATAATATATATACATATATATATTATATATATAAATATATATATATGGATGTATGCATACATGCACACACACACACACAATATATATATATATATATATATATATATATATATATATATATATATATATGTGTGTGTGTGTGTGTGTATGTATGTATGTATGTATATTCATATATACATACATTCATTTATATATATATATATATATATATATATATATATATATATGTGTGTGTGTGTGTGTGTATGAATGTATGTATATAAGTATGTATGTTTGTGTGTATATGTGTGTGTGTATGTATGTATGTGTATGTATATGTATATATATATATATATATATATATATATATATATATATATATATATATATATATGCAGACATACAAACACACGTAAATCACACACAATGAATAAATAAATGAATGAATAAACCAAGTAAATATATACAATATATATGTGTGTGTGTTCGTGTCTATATGTCGCTATGAATGTACGTTTGTGTGAATTTAAGATTGGTGGAAAACAAAAAAGGAATTGTTTTTTTCACCTTTTTGGGTTTGTCTATATCTATTGGGGGGAAAATGTAATCCTACAACCATGAATCCACATAAATATTGACCCGAGAATGATTCTGATCCCACTCACGATTGTTCCCTCCGATCGACATACCACAAGACAGATTCTGGATGATGACCCGTCCTCTTCCCTTACGGACTCTGTGACTTCAGGAGACTCGAGAGCGCCCATTACGATGACATTTTACCACAGTGTCCCCGCCAGGTAATTAAAACGGCGCCTCGTTCTTTCACCGACGTCTCTGACAGCCAGTGATATCCTTTTCTTATCTCTGATGACCTGATTACTTTTTTCAGTTAAATAGGCGCCACTTCTCTCTGCCTCCGTCACCCCATCCTGCTGTAGAGTCGCTGGTCTTGCCTGGGCATTTGTCGCGCTCTCTCACGCACCCCAGCCACGTCTAGTTCTGTAGTTCCCACATTCCAAGTCTCATTTGATTATAGAAAACTTGGTTGGGTTATCTGAATACCATGTGACTTTTTCGTTACGTTTTTGTTCGTTTGTTTATTGATAGTCCACTTGAACCTCTCTTCTCATTTTTATACCTTTATTCTCTCGTTTTCTTTCTCTCTAGTGTGCTTTTTGGACGTTAAAGTTGAAATTAGTGTACTGTTCCCCCCTTTCTTCTTTTTTAATTGATAATGTTGTTGAGAAGGTTAATGTCTTTTCTGTTGTAGTTTGTGTTTTGTTTTCTGTTGTATTGTGTCTTTACCAGTTTTTTTTTCCGGAACCTTGCAAAGATACCGTTCACAGCTCCGGGTTGGCACTGCTTGTAGGCGATTGCTTATGAGAAGACAGACCTCTAATGCTGCATGTGTTTTCTTTATGAGGGCAAGACTTTACGTGAACATAAGCTGAAATTAGGCTCTCAAAATGAGGTCAGTTAACGCTGTTTTAGATTTCAGCGCTCAAGGAATCTAGGGCGGTTATTTCAAATCCAATTCAGACTAGTGAAGTTCTTGTGTAAGAAATTTATTGTTCGCTGAAGTTGAATAAAGTACAAAAACTGTGTCGAGGTTTACCTGAATTTCATACAGCGAGAAAGTACATATTTTTATTATAAAATGATATGATCTTTTTCAACATGAAGAGATTTTTTCCGTAAAAATTGTCTATAAATCTAGAATATGCTGTCTTAGCTTGAGTCCTGATATACGAGTAAATAGGGTTTCATTGCAGCAACGATATATTTCAAATCCGTGAACAAAAAAAATCAGACAAAGCACAGCTCTCGAAGGTCTTGTCTTAGTAGAGAAATTTAGAATTAAAAACGCCGGGGAAATAATCAAGGAGTACTCAGTTGACAATGAAAAAAGTGCCGACCACGCTGTAAGAGATTAAATTCCCTTCGTCTCCCGGCCCTTCTCACTTATAGGTACCATTTGTACATGCCTCATACCCCAAATCCATCTCCTTGATCCGTCCTGCTGACTGCATACTCTTCAAAGGTTGTAGCTGGCAGTATTGTTGATACTACACTCAAGGTTATAATCCACAGTGCAAGCAATGAATTAACATAATAATGATGATATAGCTCTTTGTGTAGTCTACATTAGATTAGTGTATATTACCGTATGCCTAAGAATGCGATTTGGAAGTCAATAACTTCTGAATCAATGCTCTCTCTCTGTCTCTGTCTTCCTCTTTCTCGCTGTCACTCTCACTCTCACTCTCACTCTCACTCTCACTCTCACTCTCACTCTCACTCTCACTCTCACTCTCACTCTCTCTCTCTCTCTCTCTCTCTCTCTCTCTCTCTCTCTCTCTCTCTCTCTCTCTCTCTCTCTCTGTTTTTTATGGTTGATGATTTCAACAAGTTGAAAGTACCATTACCGGACAGTGCACTCTTCGTAATGGGTAACTTGATATCGTTCAGCAGAGAAATAATGTAAACTATAACAATAATATTCATAATCAATAAATAAACTTTCTTCTGTGTAGATAACGAAAGAACCAACTTGCACCTGGTTGGTTTAGGTACGTCAACTTGTAATTGATAGAATGGAGTGCAGTGTTACACTCTACAGGGTACAGAACAAGCAAGATATTTGGTAATCTTGCTTGTACCATGACAGAACCTCGTGTGTTGCCATTACAGATGATGGTACCACTACTAAGCGTTATTTTACATGCATTTTTCCTTCAAATAAAGTATTTCTCATAAAACGTGGGTATCAGTTGCTTCCTTCCGAAAATGTATTTTTCATCTTTTTCGGCGTAACAGCATAATCTACACTACATTGTATTATACCTTGAACAGATTGTGCAGTGGAAGACTGCAGTCAAGAAAAATTGAATACGAAATAAAGAGTACGTAATGGCGATGAAAACGCGTGATAGTAAGAGAAATAAATACGAAAATATATGCCTACAAAAACAATGCCTCAAAGAAGGCAAACAATAACATGTTTAAAGCAACAAGAGATGTAAAACATTATAACGGAAGAACAGTAAAAGGAGTATATACGTAGTCTCAGCAAGAAACATGAAAGGAAATAAGATAAATCCATACATTTATCAGATCTACATGTGTGTAGTGTTGTTGAAAGCAATTACCATGGAGGTTGGACACAATTTGCTTTCTGTAAATTATAATACTGAATACTTGCCTGGTTCCGAATGATCAACTGAAATTACAAAATAACTGGAAGCACTCAGAGAGCTCGTACCTCCGCTAAAGCAATAGGGTCACTGATGTAATAGAAATATTCACTTAAAGAATTACATTGTAATCACCTCTTTCTCAAGTACACTGGTGACGTCCGTAAACATAACCTCCTTGAGGGAGGTAATAAAGAGAATGATAATAGGTGGGTGCTTCATGCTCGGGGTGATGTGAAGCGATGGTTTGGTAGCCTAAGTGCTTGCATGCCTTTTCGCTTCCAGCTGTCACTGCTCAGGGGAGGTGGGTCTTGCCAGTCCTCCATCCCTCAGTTCAACTCACCGGCAGCGAATCATATAAGTAGAAATGCTGGGGAGAGGGGAAATGCCCCTCCAACCCAATAAGTGAGGCGGGCTGTGGGTCCCATGGGGAGGGCGACTGCTGGGGCGTAGGAGGGGAACGAGAGACTCATCCCGCCTGTGCTCTGGCAGCCGCCAACCCAGTGTCAGGCCTGTGGGCCCCACAGCCTGCCGCCCCCTTTTATATAGGGTAACATCGGCGAGAGTGGCTGAAGTGTTGTCCTCCCGGAGCAACTGCCCGAAGTTTAACCTCAAGCAGGCCATACAGGTGGTCTTTACGGCAGGATGATAGATTACCCGTGCTATTGATGGAACTGAAGCGGCTGGGAGTTGAGGTGGCTGCTCTCTCGGAGGTGAGGAGACCTGGCAGCGGCATCATCAGTATGGGTGGGTACACCTATCACTGGTCGAGCCAGGGAGTAGCCATAGCCATCTCCAGCCGACTTCAACTTTCGGTAGTGGAGGTCTCTCCGGTTAATGAGCATATTATGACATTGTGACTGAAGCATTCTTTTGGCTCTGTGTCTTATTGTTGTGTACTCTACCAAATTATGTAAACTCGATGTGAAAGAGGTTTTCTGTGCCAAACTCACATCTGTGATAGACAAATGCTCCCGGCAAGACATTTGCATTGTACAGGATAATTTCAATACGGTATCCAGCTGTGATAGAACTGGCTATGAGGTGTCTGTTATTTCCCATGGCTCGGCAACTGTTCTCAGAAGTGAGAACTGCCTCCTGGACTTTCTAGCTCCTGGTATCAGCACTCCAACCCGCATCGCTGGACCTGGTACAGCGATACGAGTATTGTGGCCAAGGAGATCGGCCACATCCTCGTTAGTACCCGCTGGAGGATCCTTCAGAACTGCAGGGTTAAGAGGAGTGCCGAGTTCTGTGGCATTAACCATAGGTAGGTTGTGGCGATACTGCAGGTCCACTTCAAGTTCCCTCATCTCTCCAGTGGCCACTCTAAGGTGTTTCACCAGGGCAGATTGGAGCAAGAAGAATGTACACGTAGGTTCACCGCAGTAATCTCTGATCGGATAAAATGCTTGAAAACCTGATGGACCATGTATCTCTGTGGGATTCCGTCAAGCGTGAGACACTAGATGCAGCTCAGGAGTCCACTGATGAACGTCCACGGACAAGGTAGAATTTCATCTAGCTAGAGACACTGGAGGCCACAGATGCGTGTCACATCTGTGTCACATCGGGATTTGCGCCGTTCCTTGGTGCGCAGGGCTCAGACTCTGCAGAGAGGGGAGAAGAAACAGTTCATCAGGAATCTTGCTGAGGAGGTAGAAGGCCATTTCCTAGTAAATTATCTTCGTCCTTCCTACCAAGCCCTGAGAAAACAACTCCAATCCCTCCTCACGGATGACTGCAGTACGCCTAGTGGATGGACGGATCATCTCAAATCATGTTGAGCTCCCAGCAGTTAGTCTTGACGCAAGCGATGTTGCAATCCTTGTACCTGATCTACCCATCAGTGAAGATCCCCCTACCCTGAGTGAGGTTAGGGAAGCGATCTCAAAGCTGAAGGGTGGGAACGCTGCAGGCATATGCAATATTCCTGCTGACCTGCTAAAGGCTGAGGTTTAGCCCATGGCACAGGGCTTGCATACTGTCCTGGCTGAGACATGGTAGTCTGGTTCCATTTCCCCTGACCTACTGAGGGACGTGGTCATCCCTCTCTAGAGGGGGAAAGGGGATCGTTGGAACTGTAGCAACTACCGTGGAATCACATTGTTCAGTATACCAGGCAAGGTTTTCGCCCCCATTCTTCTGAAATGGATCCGCAACCACCTAATGAGGCACCAGAGGCCGGAGCAAACTGGATTCACTCCTGGCAAGTCCACAATAGACCATATCCTAGCGCTTCAAGTCATTGAGGAACGCCGTCATGAGTTCGGTCGCGGACTGCTCGCAACCTTCGTCGACCTCAAGAAAGCGTTTGACTCGGTGCATCGCTCATCAATATGGGAAATCCTAAGACTTAGGGGAATTCCGACACGGATTATTGGATCAATAGCAAGCCTATATGCTGGTACTGAAAGTTCTGTGAAGTGTGGTGGGGCCTGTCAAGCTTCTTTCCTGGTAACTCAGAAGTGAGGCAAGGCTGTGTCCTTGCACCAACACTTTTCAGCACTTGCATGGACTGGATAATAGGCAGAGCTACTATTCAGTCACTGTGGAGCAACACTAGGCAATATCAAGGTCACGGACTTTGACTTTGCCGACGATGTTGCAATTCTATCTGATTCTCTGGAATCTCTGGTGGCAATTCTTAATGCATTCAGCAATGAGGCAAAGCCCCTGGGCTTAGAGGTCTCCTGGACCAAGATCAAGGATTTGGGGGGCCTAATAGGAGATATGTGCTTGCAGCGAGGACGTTGAAGTCACAGAAAGCTTTGCATACCTTGTTACTGCAGTCCATGTCTCTGGGCTGTCAGAACAGGAAGTCAGTAGACGGATTGGTCTGGCAGCTAAAGCCGTGAACTCCATCAACAAGAATATTGGAAGTTGCCGTACTTATGCAGAAGGATTAAGTTACATGTCTTCAAGGCCTTGATACTGCCAGTTTTTCACTATCTGTGCTTGAGAGTCACGCCTCGATGCCTTGTGTAACAAGTCCCTATGAAGGATTATTGGGTACAGTTGGCAGGACTATGTGTCCAACCGACGACTACATTATGAGACTAACATGGGACCTGTCAGCGTCAGGCCTTTTGATGATGATAAAGATAATGATTATATACATAGTTACCCCTATGCATAGGGTTAAATGATGCAATCATTTATAAGGTTCCTGGATCTGGATCATGATTCGGATCACCACTAAAATTTGATGGCATCTAAGTTAAGCTAAGACAAACCTACCAAAAACATAATCTCCTTGACAGGTAATAATTTCTCTAGCTTACTAGCGATCAGCATAACGAAATTCCCAATTTGATTTCTTGAGATAGGGTCTTTAAAGTTATTATCTTTATCATCTATGTGAAATAAGTGAAGTTGCAAGAACAGATTTCAACGACACCATTTACAGCAGTTACGCTACAAGGATCGTTTTATCATTTTTGTTACAAAACTTACATCAATAATTTCATCATAATGGGTGAATATTGAATATCAGTAGAATTTATCTTCGGTATCATCAAGGCCTACGAAGTCAAACAAAAATATTTTCTTTGGGAAGAAAACGTGCAATTATAATTTATAGGGCCCACACCCATGAGTTACACCAGGCCCTGACCTGCCTCCTGATGCATGTGTGTACTGTATAAACACACACACAGATTCACACATTTGCTATACCACCATGTGGTCGCATGCTTAGAAGTCCAAGCCACGTGGTCGCCATGTTGTCCGCTTGTGTTCTGTTAATAAACCAAGCCAGGCTTCTCACCGTGACATCTGCTCCCCCTAACTTGGGTCACGGCAATATAAGGACGCCGCGTTGCGACCCAGTCTTAGAAAAGAGAGGAGTCAGAAACGACAGACAGAGAGCCTCGCCACGTTCCGGCTCCGACGTGGAAGGTGGTAACGTGGCGAGGCTCTCTCAGTCTGTCTGCTTCTGACCTGTGTCTGCCTGGGTGAGTGAGAGCTGGTTTAATTAACAGAACACAAGTGGACAAGGTCTATATAAGACCTTGCACACACACACAAGGTCTATATAAGTACTTATATAGACCTTGCACACAAACACACACACACAGACCTACACGCACACACACACACACACACACACACACACACAAAGACCTACACGCACACACACACACAGACCTACACACACACACACACACACACACACACACACACACACACACACACACACACACACACACACACACACACACACACACACACACACACACACACACACACACACACACACACACACACACACACACACACACACACACAAATAATAATAATAACAATAATAATGTTAATAATAATAATTAGATAAACACACAATGTATACACAAGCACATGCAAATTATTATTTTTTAATAAAATGACAATTTGAATTTTGTGTTGATATTTGTTGCAAGAGAGCAAAGTATTTTTTTTTCAGTGTTGACTCTCAATTTTAGACTTATTTTGCTAATTATTCAATCACTCTCTCTCTCTCTCTCTCTTTTATCTAAATTAGTTTTGCTCATCTTCATTTTCTTTTTCCTTTCTCTATTGCTTTCCTTCTTTCTCTCATGTCTTTCTCTGTTCCTTTCTTTCTCTTTCTTTTTTTCAGTTTCTTTTATTTGATTTTCTGTGCATTTATTTTTTTCTGTATTCGTTTCCACTTATTTCTCTCACAAAATCTTACATTAGCTGTATTTTTTTAACTTTGGATAAGAAAATGGCATAACATATAGATAGTTGTGGGAAAAAATCATACATACCAGCAAGGCAGCAGTGTCCTAATTAAAGCTCATGGTTTGCTGTCCCTTAATCCCATACACAAGGTTGTAGTAACGTAGTAAATGTTACAAAACACATTATTTATTTTATTAAAATGTGAAAGATCTGCTATTGTGTAATGCATATTACGATATTCTACATAATGATTTGTGAGCTTCTATTTTAAGATATGAAAATTATCACAATAAGATTTTTAAAAAACATTTCTGAACCATTTAATTTCAAAGAAATAGAGGCATGTCATAATATCCCATTCCCCAAGTGCCAGTCAGTCATGTGAAAACTCCATTTTAGACGAATAAGGAAATGAAAGCACCAACCAGTGGTACTTATAACATAATGTCAAGGTTATTGAAAAATATCATGCTTAAATTTTCTTTTAATATGTATGTGTATAAAAGCAATAAATATGTGCATATGGCACCCACACACGCAACTATGAAGAGACAACCGCACCACTCTAATATAATGGAATGTCAACAAGCAATGGAAACTAATACTTTTTGATATGATTATTCTACAGCATCCATCATCATGTGATTTTGATTCACACTTAATCTTAGTCAGATTCTCACAGCACTTTAAAAGCAACAGCCTTTTTACCACAGTATTACACCTAAAGTTACCTAAATAAAATAAAAAGATAAAGAAAAAAAATCTCAGAAATTGAAATGGTGTTAGTGACTTTTCCCAAACTGTTCTTGGGTACAAGGAAAACCAGATGTAAGAACTTTTAAAAATCATGAAACATCACAAAGAAATGTTGCATCCTCATCTCAGGCATGCAATACGCCCTTTGTCTCCCGAAACAAAACTCACATTCACCCTTTTCCAAGCAGCTTCATCATTAAGTACATTTTTCTGAGGTTTGTCATTCAAGAGGAAAAAATATACATACATAACTCATTTCCTTGTTTCATTTTGATCATATAATTTAAAACCTTTTATGATCTTTATGATACCAAATTAAATGAAAAGTGAAAATTGTCTATCACAAAATGTTAAATCTATAAAAAAAAATTGAACATGAAGATTATTGTTGCATTAGAAAAATGATCAGTGTCAAAACTGCATACTATATTTGTTGCATTTTTTTCTGACAGAATGAAGATCTCAAAAGTCATACAAATATTATCTAGGATATATGGTTACTTTTTTGTGATATAACACACATCTACTTACAGTATTTTGTAATCATAGCCCCAAATATTTACAATGCTAAAACAATATACAAATCCATTTTCACAAAACAATATTCAATGCAATAATATACTTCAGCTCAACAATAACAATGGTATAGCTACCTAAAAACACAAACTCAAAAGCATATTTAAAAAGACTGAAACATTTAAAACTGCCTTAATGTTTCCATTAACAAAATGAGTTGTGTTTACATACCACCACCTTATTTGTGGTTTCTCAGCATCAGAGAAATTATAGTATTTACAATATGAGTAATTAAAACTTGTCATTTTTCAAGAATACCTTTTGGAGAATAGCTTTTAAAAGTAGTGAATTCAGATATATAATAAACCTAATAAAGTATCATAGTAATCAATAAAAATAGAGAGGAAAATTATTAACAAAAAGACATGAGCATACTTTATACACTGTAAACTGCCATACACTTTAAACCATTGCAAGTAAAAGTGGAAAAAAATGCTGTCAGTATGAGAAAAAACAATGGTAAATAAAAATCTTGATTTCTGATATTCCTTCACAAATTCAGTACACGTACCTCCTTCACTTCCTAATATTACTACTGTTCTGTATCCAGATTACCATTTTTGCTAATAACCCTACCTACTCAGCAAATGCAGATAAATAGTTTGATTCTATGTTCTGCTAATTAATCATAGGAATTATTTCTGTAACTCCTGATTTTTGGTCCTATCACATATCAAAAGTTAACAATTTCTCAGTATTAACAGTTCCATTGCAGGAACTGTCTACAGTACTGTTAGTGGTAGATTTCTGAGATATCATCCAGGCAGAAAGGCCATTAGACCTTTGGGGAAAGAGGGATCCTGACTATTTCCAACACTGCATATCATTCCCAAGAAAGGGTTGGCAGAGGACTAGCAGCCAGCCACTAGGGTCCATATAAAAAGCAACTACATAGTAATACTAGTAGCTTTGTGCAAGACTGGTAAGGCTATGCTGGCCAACTATCAAGGGCTTCCAGTGTTTTCTTATTTAGGGGTGTAATTAAATGCACCTACACCAATAACAACAATCTAAAACATAAAAACATAATAATACAATGGAATGACATCCAAAGTGGCATATATCCTACCTCTGTATAACAAAGCAATTCATATCTGTTTATTCATTGAAAAAAAACACTTCGAGCATTTCATACAAAAAGAATATATAAATTAAAGTTCGCTTTGACTCATGCAAATACTACAATTAAGACTAAAGCATTCACAGCTTTATATAGCACAAATGGTGATTTCTATCTTACAACAAATGCTACACAATATGAAGTAAAATGTAGAGTGAGTGTGTTACAGGAGCTCTACATGACTAAGTCAATTTCACCTGATGATTTTATTCCATCAACACCTCATCAAAAGGAGGGCAGATCCTGTGATTTTAGGAGTATCATAATCTACAAAATACATTATCACATGGAGTTAGAACACCAAACTACAATTTTTGAGAGGAAGGAAAATGTTTAGTTCTAAGCCTGTCATAAAGGTATGTAGCCATGATCACATATCATAAAGGTGACTTGGCACTTTTATAAGATATCAGCATGAGTTTATCAGTTATCAAAGATGTGACTATCACAACAAAATGAAGAAAAAGTTTTTGAAAGATAACTAGCCTTTTCTTATTCAAGTTGATGCAAGTTAATTACCAACTTACTTTAGGTATCGGTACTTCACTTGCATTTAAGATCATTCTATTATCTATTAAATATTTGTGCTGATAGCATTAAAAACACAGGAGCCTTGGGGTAAGGGTAAGCTTAGGGGAAAGTTAATCAACATTATGTAAAACATTATGCACGACAGGAAATGTAAATATCACAAGACATTCAAAAATCCATTTCTTTTGTGTACATTAAATTCTTTGCTTGTTTTGGGGAAGTAACTCTTTAGCCATTGAAATTACACATCATTAACAGTCTTCAATCCTGATCTGGAACTAATTCAACCCTTATGACTCCTGTGGTGTCCGTGCTCATCTGGAGAGATTGGAAGTAGAGGTAGCTGATGTGGAAGAAATAGGTGGTGAGTCTGACGTTGTGTCCTCATCAGGGGGAGCTAGCTGGTATAAGGGGGCACCACACATAACTGCTACAGCTGCATCTTCACGTTCCATCCCTCTAAGCTCTTTCACTAGAGTGCCTGAAGAGGGAGGCAAAGGAAAGGGAGTGGTTAAGTTTCCCTAAAACAAAAAACTCTGAACTAAGCTTATATATCATTCCATTTTGATTAACTGCTCTCAATGATTCTGAATCAGTAAAATGAAAAAGAAGTAACCTTGCAAACACACAAATGGTAATCCATAAAATCCTTTCCTTTCTTTCCCTTTACCTAAAGTAGCAGTAGTTGACTGTCCCCAAGAATGTAAAAGAGTTGCTGTTGGGGAATGCTGAGCAGAGCCACTCTGGGTATCCAGGGATGGCAACAGTTGTTGCAAACCCAATTTGACAGCAAGAACACACCTAAAATTGAGAAATAATGAGAACTGTTCATGTATACAATATCCCACATCATTTCACGTTTAATATTGTCTCAATAAACTGGAACCAAAACAATGACTTACCAGTCAGAGCCTCGAGGATGTGCAGGGTCCATGAGTGCAGCCAAACGTTGGACAGTCACCGTGCACAGGCTGGAGATGTGCACCTCACCACCCACAACAATGCTTGACACAACCTATAATAATTATATGGATTTTCTCATTAGAATCTCTGCAGTCTATACCCATAACTAAACATAAAAGAAATGACAAGAATGAATAACTTTGTAATCATTCAATTTGTTATGCTTTTCATATTGAAATATGCAAAATTTGTAGCAAAAAATTATATATCCACAGGATAATCGTCAAAACCTACATTATGACAACATCAAAGCTTTGTTGCCTTTTTAAGTTTCTAGTCTCCGAAATTTCACAATACATTAAATCATTATAAGTAGGATTTTGAAAGAATAAACCCTAGTTCAACATAAAGAACACTTTGGTGAGATGTAACACATAAGGTGAGAAATATATGACTAAAAGTAATTATTCAAATATAACATTCTAATACTGCAGGATGATTCTCATGTGATGGACTGCTAAACTTGGATCATTCATATCATATCTATGGTTCCCTATGTCCCATTAGCATACTAGGATATATCTTGGTTTAAATACTCCTACTTGCAGTCCTCATCTCCTTATTTCAATCTGTCTTCTTTTGGGGGAACATTTCTATACTTACTTCCTGTGATCCAAAGCAAACAAGTTGGGTGAATGACTCCTCCTTGTCAGTGAGAGGGTTTTGGAGTGAAGCACGGACTCCTCCACTGAGCAAGGCAGTATATATGTCAGCTGGCGGCCAAGCATACACTGTTGAAGCATGAGAACTCAATTGTTCAGCACTGAGGACATGCTTCTCCAAAACCAGCCCTGGACACATCTCAACTAGCACCTGAAAAGAAAAAAAATGTATCTTGCATTCATTCATATATTCCCCTGTATAAAAAGTAAGGGCGAAAAAATTTTGGTGCAAAAAGGAGAAATTAAGATGATATTTGTTTTTGTTTTGTTTTTTTCTTTTAAGTTTCCTTGAATTATGATATTGATTCAAACACTAACATTCATGGGAATTTTATATACCATATACAAATACATTATTTTTAAACCATATGCTCTTTATAACTAGTTTCTTGCAAGGAGAGTTAATGTATCTGTTACAAAATGGCTAAAATGATACCAAAGCAATAACTAGAAATCCCTATTAGATTTCATTCAACAGGTCATAAACATGCCTACATATAAGTTCAAAAAAATAATTGATACTCAAGGTCCTTATCAAAACAATGTATGAAGCTTTTTACCTGATCAATCATGGCTAAAAGATCCTCCATGAAGAAGAAGGCTACATGACCTGCCTCTGGTGGACCCCTGACTTTAACCTCAACTGCCTCGCCTCCTTCCTCTAGCGTAAGAAGAGCTTCTAAGGGTCCAGAACAGAACTTCGACCCCCCACACCATTGGTACAAGTCTGTGTCTCGCTCTGGGTATTCTTGCCAGGATCTTCTTAGCTGTACCTGGGTTGAAATAAAAAGAAAATTATTTCACAGAAAAAATACAAATTACTTATTCTCTACTATTTACTGGAGACTCCGGAAAATTACAAGCCATTCTCTAATCCTCAGCTGACATATAAGAGAAAGACATGTCAATAACCTGTTAACTAACAAAGTGTTATGAAACCTGAAATTTTTCAATGGTACACAGTACAGATAAAATCAATGACTGATGATGGTACATATTCATACATACGCTGCAACATGGATTTTCCAATATATACCTGCATTCGAATGTAGATAGGTGGAAGAATATATTGTGTGGGTGCTGGTGACCTAAGCCGCACACCACCATAAACTCCATTGGTATATCGAGGGTCTCCTTTTTCCCACAAGCCATCAAGGGTCTCCACTTGGTTGAAGCAGGGAAATTCATATTCTATTTCACCATCATTGTCACACTGCAACAATGGTTACATCAATCAAACCTAATTTTCAAAAATAATATTCAACAAATATTTCAGAAAAAATGCCTAATACATCTAACAATGCAGTATGTGTTTTCTGTACCTGTGTGCATAAGTGCAAAGCTTCAAGAACTTGCAACAGATCCAATGCATCACACTCTGGGAAACTCATTTGGAAGTCATCAACAGTATAACATCCTGAAAAAGAGAGGTCTCATGTACAATATAAACTGGAAAGGACTAGTAAATAGAATAATAAAATAAAATGTACCTTAGAACAAAGTAGATCATGAAAATAAATACCAAAAAGATTGAAATTAATAAAAACAAGCAAAAGAATCATTTCATAGTACACATGCAGGAAGTATAAAAATTCACAAACCTGTGACACGAGCATGCTGGGCATACTGTGTTGATAGGAGATGCCCCAGTTGATGATGTG
>NC_091549.1:43670070-43675070 GCF_042767895.1 Penaeus vannamei
CCCCTAGATAACATTTTTGAACATATTACAAGAGCACAAGTTCCTGAGGATTTAAAAATACTGTGTTACCTGTAGCAGATGCACTTGTGGAGCAATATATTCCCCTTGGGCATTACGATGACACTGGGCCACATCAGCATGAGTGCCAATTA
Source organism: Penaeus vannamei (assembly GCF_042767895.1). Taxonomy (NCBI): domain Eukaryota; kingdom Metazoa; phylum Arthropoda; class Malacostraca; order Decapoda; family Penaeidae; genus Penaeus; species Penaeus vannamei. The sequence goes on from NC_091549.1 coordinate 43,670,223, forward strand.
GGGCCACTTTGGCTGCCTTGCTAGGTTTCCCTCGAACATCTAGAGAGAGTCATAAAATTTGTCCAATAAATTTTTTAAATGCTGATGAAGGTTTTTCTCTTTCAACAAGGTAAAACAATTATGCATTAGCATACTTACAATAGAAAAGAAACAATCTAAATTTCCAGATTATGTTTAATACCTCCCAGATTCGACTTTATTTTCTCAATATAACACAAAAGGTAAATGTAACTGGCTACAAAGAATCCATCAAAAATACAATAATAAGTATAAGTAAATTAGATATACATTAAGAGAGGACATTTGAAAAAAAGAAAGATGAAAGAATAACAAAAGAAGATAAAAAAATTAAATGAAAAATCAAAACAAGCAAAATGGAAAACTTCAATGAACAAGATAAAACTGACATAACAATGGGGGAAAAAATCACATGAATTAACGTCAACACTTTACTCACTAAGGGGTTCCATAGGTGGAATGCGTGCTTGCAGGAAAGACATCCAAAAAGAACACTGTTGTAGCTGCACATCAAATGGTTGGTTGAGTGGGAACACAATGAGATGAACACAGGAAGTGTTGCCAATAAAATGATCATACACAGGGAAATATGCTTCATGGCCAGAAAATTCCCATAAGGACAGTTCTCCTACACCTGAAATATTGACCTGGAAAGGACGTGATACACTTCAAAAACAAGTCAATATCATAATTCCTTTCCTACATTGTTTATCAAATAATCACCATGTCAATTCATAAACTATTTCATCCTTTATAAATAGGATTTCTAACAAGTGAAGATCTAGACTCAACAATGGTAAAGGTTCACTATCCAAGGTAGTATCATTATATAATGATTTTCATGTATACCTGCATCATAAAGTAACTAAAATCACATTTTTTCAGTTTCTCCTTACAGTAGGTACAGGACAAAGTGAGAAACCTTTTTCTATAACAAATCTGAATCCTTACTTGTTGCACATCTATCCCTCTTGTGTAATTTTCACAAGGTTCAAAGGTAAGAGAGTTTTGACGTGAGCTCACTGGAGACTCCATCTCAAAATGGCCTTTCATTGCAGATGTACCTGTAAATCATTCAGTAAATTAACTTTAATCATACTAGAATAAAAATCATATGATCAAGTGGATATTTGATGAAATCTTTATCAATGACATTATCCCTTCCATCCAGGTGCTTCACTGTCGGACAGGTGCACACAAACACCCATAGACAGTGTCAAGACTCCATGCCTCCCCTTTATATGTTATATTTTTTTGTGTGTAAGAATTTTTTGATTTATTGACATTTTCCAATTTCTACATTTGTCATTTGATATGCCATATGCCTGGCCTACGAGCCGCATGCCCAGGATATTGGCCACTTACATAACCCACTGCCCATACTTTCAGCTCTGTGATTTCCATGAAGCAACCAGATCCAACAGGTTAACCCCCTGGATCCAGGTACAATGGTTACGTAAGTGGCCAGCATCCCAGGCGTGTGGCGTGTGGCTTGGTGCGCATGAACACCCATGAACAGCGACAAGACTCTGCGCCTCCGCTTGAAAAGTTATTTTGTGAAAACTTTTTTAGCTTTATCGCTATTTTCTATCATCATGGCCTTCAGCTGAGATTTTATGCTGGGAAGTTCTCATCACACTGGCCTTCAGACAAATTTTTCCATGACAGTATGTTCACTTCAACTGCCCCTCAAGACAATTTTTTTCATGACATGATGGTCATGTCATCCAGTTTGTAGGGGTTAACAATGAATGGGATAATGTTATTGATACTGATGTCAATAACATCGCGCAGGGCTAGGCCGGAATCTGCCCGTGCAATGGCCACGGCCCGCGACGGAATCAGAGTGCAAGTTTCCATCCAACATCACACTGGCAGAACACCCGGCAATGTTTATTTTTCCGGGTGTCTCATATTTGGGACATCCGTCGTAAATGGGTTAACATTTTTTATCTAAAAAAAAAAAAAAAAAAACTTACTCTTCCCAGCTGACCCTATAGAAGTTGAAGATGCATTGCTTTTGCTCCTTCGGAAAAATGAAGAGAAGTATCCTGTCTTAAGCGTCTCAACAAGAGCACTCTTCCCTGAGCCTGAGTGTCCAAGGATCTTCACCTTAATCCGCTGAATGGGGGATGGACTTGGAATGAGTTGCTGGATGTATTCCTCCCGTTGTTGTTCCTGTGGTTCAATTCATTCAGTTAATTACAAAAAGTGAATAATTTCAATTAAAAGTATGCAAAAGAGTAAAGACTTTTTGTGAACATTTTATTTAGTTTCCCCAGGAAAAATATAAATGAAAATAAATATATTTTTCCACAAATAAAAACGCAAAAATATAATGAGAATCATATCTAACAAAGGAGATCTGTGAATTTAAAACCATTAAAAAAAATCTGTAATAGAAAGTTCTACTGTCTTTATTGATCTTTGTATGAATCTCTTCTCCACTAAGAACTTCTGCTTCTAAACACATTTTTTTGTGCAATGACCGGTATATTTGCATTCTTTCTTCAAGTAAATTAACCCACTAACGCCGGTATATTTTGAAGCCAAAAATAAAAGCTTTCAGGCAGCTACAAAATCGGCCGCAGCCCCCTGCTGAGTCGGACCGCAAGCCCCGATACAGCGTCACACCGGCGGGACACATGGCTATTTTTTTTTTTTTTTTTTTCCCCAGGTGTCTCATGTGTGGGACACCCATCGTAAATGGGTTAAACATATAAGCATGTCATAAAAGAACAAATATCCTAGTTCTTTCGCCACTCAGCTTTGACTATTCCAGGAATTTAGATTTTATACATATATTTGTTGTTAGATGTATCTTAATGTCATCATAAGATATTAGACTGTGAAGCCATGAAATTTTCTGTAAAACATTCAGCAAATATTTTCTCTCTCCAAATTGTACAAAAATTATACTGCCAGATTCTGATACCTCTTTCGAACTATGTGTAAATAAACAAATTAATAATAAACATACCCCTCTGAGCTTGTTTAGCAGATCTGCAATATCATCATAGCCTTGGGCCATTGCAGACACCTCCGCCAGAATTCCATCTCGGCTCTTCTGCTCCACTGTGCACCCAGCCAAGCACAAGCACCTAATGGACAGAAGTTTCTTAATCAATCTTAAACAATTTTCGTTGAACAACACAGCAACTATCAGAAATTAGTAATAAGTCACGAATCACCAACAAATCTCATTTTTCCTACTAAGCTGGGATCGGGTATTAAAAAAAAGGGACCTACAGAAAGGAAATTTAGGCTGATATCACTAAAAAAAGTTGGGGAACCACTGAAGCAAGGCTACAAACTTGTGATATTGTGGTACAAACCAGTATCAATCCTTGCACAATTTATACTGAATACAAAACAAACCTCTTCCAAGAAAATACTATAATATGGAATAAAATATCCAAATCAAGTACATTTCTTTAGTTTCAGTGAAGCTAATTTTGTTTGTTAGCATAAATAGCGCTTCTATATACACACCATTTTATTACCACATTTCAAATACATGTGTCAACAGACTGCAAAGTTGAAGAAGTTAACACAGTTACCCCTCAATCATGAATGAACATGGTAGGCACATCATTAGGATTATGTGCATAAATCACATACAATATCACTTTTCAAACACAAAATAAAATGCATAATTAGATACATTTAAAATTATCTAGATATGTAAAGGTAAAAAAAGGATGAGGTAACCAAGAGGTAACTGGTAAATAATAATGAGTGAGGAGGGAGAATGTGGGAGCAAAAGATTTAGTACCAGAACTACAATCCTACATTCACGGCATTTCATTTACAAGAAGATAGGGTCAGGATATCCTGCCTCTCACTACAAGGGAGGTGAGGTTACGGGGGTGGTTTCATGGGTGTGGCTGATGGATATTTGCCAAGTAGTACAAACAATATCAGAGAACACTATATATCTCTCATTAATAATGAAAATGATAAGTCGTGGGAAAAATCCCAACAGTTTTTGACATGCCTCCCACGATTGTGGTGGTAAGGTTTGTGGGTACACTTTGGAGTTTGCCATATTTGTGGTGAATAGGTTTGCAGGGGGTTAACTGCAATAATATGATTCAATGAAATTAGATTTACCATAAACCCATATACATGTCACGTAAAATTTTCAATACAGTTTGGCAAGGCCCAGGTGCATCTGAGCTACTGTCCAGCTAAATGTCAGACTCCTTAGGCATTATTCCAGCTGCAGGACCTGGGCTCATGCTGTTATTAGATATCACCCATCACCAGTGATACTTTTGCCATGACATAACAGGACATACTTGAGTATGAACAGGTTAAAGATAAAATTCAAGAATGTCAGTACTGCAATATCATCTCAGTAACATCACTTAAGTACTCACCTAACAAGCTCTGTGTGCCCATGCTTTGCTGCAAGGTGAAGGGGATACAGCCCAGCCTTATTTGAAACATCAACACTACAGCCAAAGGCACACAAAGTCTGAGCCAGAGCAAGGAGACCTTCCCTCGCCACTATGTGAATTGGAGTCTCTCCTAGCTGTTGGGAAAAGATACTTGTTTCATACTGTGCTATGCATATATATGTCATGAATATATGAGTTGTCTGTTTCCTGTTTAACCTTAAAGAATGAACTTAAAAAATAACAAATAAACAAATATAAATATACAAAAAATTAAATACAGTGACTCACATCATCAGTTATATCAGTATTTGCACCAGCATGGAGGAGAATCATAGCAGCCTGAGTGTGGTGTCGGGCAAGGGAATGGTGCAGCGGTGTCGCACCGTGGGCATCCTGACAATCAACACAGGCACCGGCACCTACCAAT
>NC_091549.1:43690070-43697570 GCF_042767895.1 Penaeus vannamei
TCTAAGGAATCCGGAATTTCGATTGACTGGGTAACGCTTCCTTGCATGCCATCTGCATAATGACTTTGGCAAACGGGTATTTAAATGAGATATTTGCAAAACAATGGCCAGGACAATCTTCATAGCGGTTGTAATTACAAATAATTACTAACAGACTTTTAAAAAATGGCAGATTGCGTGCTATTAACACAGGTTCATCGGCACGCTATCGTCGAGATGCCAAATTGGATGTAAAAAAATGAATAAGTAATATATAAAGAGAGGACATAAAATTGCAAAGAAACATGTACATTATAGCCCAACTGCTCTTAAATCTTCCCAGGAGATAATCGTTCAACACCAAACACGTACCTCTTCTTTAATAAGATATTCGTTATTATTCTCCTGCTTCTTGAGTATTTCCAAGGAAAAATATACAATCAGCGAATAGCGAAGTGCCCTAGGTCGCGCCCCTCCCCCTCTTCCTAGCAAGGTCTATACACTTGTATAGGCCTTGTTTCCTAGTATCCTGAAAGACAATTCCGAGAACGGTGACACGAATCTCTGTTACCACATCGCGTAATCCGAGAGACACGACATGACTCAGCACAATCGCGCCTCCCGCTGCCTCTGTTTCCTTCCGGGAATACTGACTCACCCGGACGGCGCGGCGCCCGGGGAGAGAGCCTGTGCACCACCGGGCCTCACGCCGCTCCGGGGTGCGTGCATTCCTTGGAGTCATCGCTTCTCCTGCTAAGCGATCTCTCTTTCTCTTTCTGGGAGTATGTGCTTCGTGTGTGTTTGTTTCGTGTTTTCTTTGAGGGCATGTAAGTGAAATAGCAAGCGCGTGTCCGCCCGAGCGTGCGCATATGATTGCATATACTTACATATATACGCATATAAGTATATGTTTACATAAAACAGTAAAAAAAAAAAAAAAAAAGCGCGCCATAAACAGGTTCGGACATACCCGCAAGGCAAAGAAGGCGATATCTCGGGACGCCAAAATCCGGGGGCGCCAGACATAGCCGCAACCTGCAGACGGCAACTTCCTCTCAGAATGGTCTGACTCACATGCAAACGCTGCCTATGGGTACCAACTACCATACTGTTGTGATTCGAATAATCTCGGATAATCACCTTGTCAAAAGTTATGGTGGAAAGGAGGGGGGGGGGCGCATTTTAGGGGTCGCCAAGGTCTCGGAATACCCAGGCTTCGGCTCTCACGTGACGCGGGGAAAAGAAAATCGGTAGAAGGGAAAGCACAGGAGGCATTTCCTTTTCTTCTAGGGCTGAACAGCATTTCACACTCATAGAGGCAAATGCATGTGCGTGAGTGCGTGCGTGTTTGTGTGTGAGATAGATATATAGAGACAGATAGGTAGGAACAGAGAGAGAGAGAGAGAGGGAGAGAGAGAGAGAGAGAGAGAGAGAGAGAGAGAGAGAGAGAGAGAGAGAGAGAGAGAGAGAGAGAGAGAGAGAGAGAGAGAGAGAGAGAGAGAGAGAGAGAGAGAGAGAGAGAGAGAGAGAGAGAGAAGGGAGAGAGAGAAAGAGAGAGAGAGAGAGAGAGAGAGAGAGAGAGAGAGAGAGAGAGAGAGAGAGAGAGAGAGAGAGAGAGAGAGAGAGAGAAAGAGAAAGAGAAAGAGAAAGAGAAAGAGAAAGAGAAAGAGAAAGAGAAAGAGAAAGAGAAAGAGAAAGAGAAAGAGAGAGAGAGAGAGCAAGAGAGAAACTGTGCACCAATAATCCTGCCAAGAATGCGGGCATTTGGCGATTCAATTAAATTTTGCTTTTTGTTTTTTAACATTTCTGCGTAATCTCCAGCTCGCAACGTCGGCATGCAGAGCTGCTGGACCCACGTTGCGCCTCCCAACTGACACGCAATTCTCCCCCGCAGATATTTCTGGTATATTGACAACCACGTCGCGACCCGGATTAAACGGGACACGTGGCGCACGCACAGGCCACGAAAGTCGCCATCTTGATGCTGTCGATCGTACAAAAAATGGTACGATCACATTCCTTTCCTCTTAATTGTGAATACAACATCCTGTTGCGTGCTATAAAATTTCGTACCGTAAATGTAATAAATATAGAAAAAAATATTAACCAATATACGCACCAAGCGGTATGCGATTTGCAAATCCGTACTTAATACACTATTGTCCAAAACCATAAACACATACATACACGTATGCCCAAGCAGAAGAAAACGAACTTGATTTTCTGATCAAACCTCTCATCAATTTCCAGAAACAATTGATTGATGAAATAAATAAATAAATGCAAGAATAGAAGGGAGAGAGGGAGGGAGGAAGGGAGAGAGGGAGAGGGAGGGAGGGAGGGAGGGAGGGAGGAAGGGAGAGAGAGAGGGAGAGGGAGGGAGGGAGGGAGAGGGAGGAAGGGAGAGAGAGGGAGGAGGGAGAGAGGGAGAGGGAGGGAGGGAGGGAGGGAGGGAGGAGAGAGGGAGGGAGAGGGAGGGAGGGAGAGGAGGAGGAGAGGGAGGAGAGAGAGAGAGAGAGGGAGAGAGAGAGAGAGAGAGAGAGAGAGAGAGAGAGAGAGAGAGAGAGAGAGAGAGAGAGAGAGAGAGAGAGAGAGAGAGAGAGAGAGAGAGAGAGAGAGAGAGAGAAACAGACAGAGACAAAGACAGAGACAGAAAGACTGACAAACAGACAGACAAAAATATACGGGATTTAAATAGAAGCTGATATATACATACACAAAAGCAGACAAACATGACAGACAGGCAGACAGGAGGAAAGAAAGAAAGGCAGAGAGATAGAGACAGACAGCCAGACAAGCTGAAAGACAGAGGATATCTTCCACGCGTGTCGACCCTCACCCAAAACTGACGTTATTCTAAGGAGACCTATCGGGCCCCCCTCTCCTCCTGGCCTGCGTCTTCTCTGGCTCTCGTCCGCTCTCTCTCTCTCTCTCTCTCTCTCTCTCTCTCTCTCTCTCTCTCTCTCTCTCTCTCTCTCTTTCTTTCTTTCTTTCTTTCTTTTTTTCTCTCTCTCGCTCTCGCTCTCGCTGTCTCTCGTTCTCTCTCTCGCTCTCTCTCTCGTTCTCTCGCTCTTGCTATCCTTACCCCACTCCCACTCCCTCCCACCCCCATTTCTTCTCCAACTTCCCCTCTTTCTCCTCCCGTTTCCTCTCCCTCTCCTTTTCCTCCTTTCCATTCTCCTTTTCTTTCTCCCTCTCCCTCTCCCTCTACTTCTTCTCCTCCCCCTCCCTCTCCCTCTCCCTCTTTTTCTCCCTCCTTCTTCCCTCTCCCTCTCCCTCCTTTTCTCCCTCTCCCTCTCCTTTTTTTCATCCCACTCCCACTCCCTCTCCTTCTCCTTCTTTTCCTCCCATTCCCACTCCCTCTCATACTTCTCCCTCTCCCCTCGCGCCCCCCCTCTCGACGACGCCTGTTCCGTCGAGGGGATCATCCCCTTTAAAGCGCCGAGATCTCTCCCTATTTTCTTGCTCTCTCATCACATTAACGCTTTCGTTTTTTTCTCTTGGCCGTTGCCTATTATTTCCTGCCGCCATGTCCCACACCCACTGCGATGGCTGTGAACCGTTTTCACAAGTTCTTCACATTACCCGACTGCCTATCAATACACTTCCAATATTAACCATAGCATTATTAGTTCCTCAAAACATTACCATCATTATCAATAGCATTATTAATTCCTCAAAACATTACCATTATTTCTGTTGACGAACAGGGTCGCATTACACTGTCGGGTCGTATGAAAGTCCACTGTGATCATACCTTTGAACTATTCAAAGTTCCACCTGGTAAGACAATCTCCGCGGAGCACCTTCCAGCTCAAACACACAGCAACACAAATCGCGTTTATATCTTTTTACGAACAGACGCACTTGCATCCTTCAATTTCATTTCTGTAAGAAGCACGGAAATCAATGCTAGCAATCTCCTTATGAACACATCCGTCACTTGTAGTAAGTTTCATTCCACATCGACAGCGCACCGGCACAACAACACCTGATCACATGACAGTACCTCTACAACAACCACGCCACACCATAGACTGGTCACGGCTCAACTACGGACGGCCGGAAATCGTAACGGACCACTAACAACACTGGTTACTTTACTGTTACGCATAGGTGTGCATTTACGACTGAATGGTCACACGGACACCCACATCCTGGACACAGACGGATACGTTCAAGCAAAAGGCACAAACACAGTCAATCTCGCACGCATTCCTTCTACACGCAAAACGCTCAAGCACGCATTCCCGAACTAATGCACGTACATGCACATATACGCTCTCTACCTTTCACTCTTTTCTTCTCTTTCTTTGTCTGTCTGTCTGTCTGTCTGTCTGTCTGATTCACTCACTCACTCACTCACTCACTCTCTCTCACTCTCTCACTCTCTCTTTCTTTGTCTGTCTGTCTCACTCACTAACTCACTCACTCTTTCTCACTCTCACTCTCTCACACACACTCTCTCTCTTTATTTGTCTGTCTGTCTGTCTGCCTGTCTGTCTGTCTCTCACTCTCTCACGCACACTCTCTCTCTCTTTCTTTGTCTGTTTGTCTGTCTGTCTGACTCATTCACTCACTTACTCTCTCACACACACTCTCACTCACTCACTCACTCACTCACTCACTCACTCACTCACTCACTCACTCACTAACTCACTAACTCTCTCTCTCTCTATCTCTCTTACTCAGTTATTCAATTACTCAATCACTCATTCAATCATTCTCTCAATCATTTACTCAATCATTTACTCATTCACTCGCACACTCACTCACTCATTCACACACATACTCATTCACACACACATATTCACTCTCTCTCTCACGCTCACTCACATTCTCTCTATCTCTCACTGACTCACACTCACTCACATTCTCTCTCTCTCTCACTGACTCACACTCACTCTCACTGACTCACTCTTTCTCTCTCGCTCTCGCTCTCACGTACACACTCACACTTACACATACACGCACACACTCACACGTACGCACTCACACGCACATATTCACACGTACTCACTCACATCTACACACTCACACCTACACACTCACACGCGCACATGTACACACGCACACACTCGAACACGCACATGCACGTGCGTGCGACACACCCTCCGTGTTACAGTTACCTCGTCGGACTTCTCAGCGGAGCCGTCCTTCTTCTGCTCGGCCTCCTCGTGGAAGTGCAGCTGCGGGGGCGGGGCCGTGGGGACCTCCGACAGCCTGGAGGGGGACGACGAGTCCACCACGGGCGGGGCGGCCACGGGGGGCGCAGTGCTCGTGGGCGTCACGGCGTTTGTGACGGGCGAGGCAGCAACGGACGCGGCTTTTGCTTCGACGTCCGCCCCCGCTGTAGGTGACCCGAGGGCCTCCGCCTCGTCCCCGCCCCCAGGGGCTGGCGCAGCGGAGATGGACAGCGCCGAGCCAGCCTCCCCCAGGGGCGACGCCACCCCTTCCTTGTCGGGTTTGAGCGGGGGTCCCGAGGCCGCCGCCGCCGTCCCCGAGGCCGAGTACAACAGCTGAGGACGCTGCTCGCTGCGGGCAGTCATGGCTCCTCCTGCGCGGGGTCGCTAATTCCGGCTCTTGGCTCTCTTCACTGGCAAAAAGGTCACCGCGAGGCCTTCTCAAGAGGTCATTTACGGCGGTCGAGTCTGTGTCCTAAGAGTTAAACACCTGGACAAGGGACGAGCGTATTTCAGTGCCATGCGACGCGGGATAAATTCTTTTTGCTGGTTTACAATGGTCACGATAAGTTTGCCTTGATATCAAAATTAAGTTTTGAACGGGATGAAGGAGAGAAGATGAGAAGGGATGCCGGGAAGGAGTGGGGGAGAGACGCAGGGGAGGGAGATGTGGAGGAGTAGGGGGCAGCTTAGCGAATGGAGAGTTAGCGTTAAAGGAAGAGGGAGAGATAGGAAGACAGAGAGGGAAAGGGAGAGGGAGAGGGGGAGTGAGGGAAGGAAGGAGGGAAAGAGAGAGAAGGAAGGAGGGACAGAGAGAAGGAAGGAGGGAGAGAGAGAAGGAAAGAGGGAGATAGAGAATGAAGGAGGGAGAGAGAGAAGGAAGGAGGGAGAGAGAGAAGGAAGGAGGAAGAGAGAGAAGGAAGGAGGGAGAGAGAGATAGAAGGAGGAAGAGAGAAAAAGAAGGAGGAAGAAGGAAAAGAGAGAAGGAAGGAGGGAGAGAGAGAAGGAAGGAGGGAGAGAGAGAAAGAAGGAGGAAGAGAGAAGAAAGGAAGGAGGAAGAGAGGGAGGGAAAGGAGGGCGGGAGGGAGGGAGGGCGAGGGCGGGAGGGCGAGAGGGCGAGAGGGCGAGGGCGAGAGGGCGAGAGGAGAGAGAGAGAGAGAGAGAGAGAGAGAGAGAGAGAGAGAGAGAGAGAGACAGAGAGAGAGAGAGAGAGAGAGAGAGAGAGAGAGAGAGAGAGAGAGAGAGAGAGAGAAGGGGGGAAGAAGGAGGTGGAGGGAAGAGAGGAGAGGAGAGGAGAGAGGAGAGGATAGGTGAGGAAGAGGAGAGAGAAGAGAAGAGGAGAGAGCAGGGAAATGAGCGGAGAGAAGAAAAGAGAGCAGGGTAGGAGAGAAGAGAACAGACACGGAGAGAGGAAACAGACAGCGACAGAGAGAGGCAGAAGAAAAGAAAGTGCAAACAACAACACGCAACCACGCGAAGATAATTCAGAGTCAAACTCGGCCACAGCGACCTCGCATCGTCCTTGAGGCCCACGAAACAATGTACGTCAATAGAGACAAAGGGACAAAAAGAAAAAGGGAGGAAAGATAAAAAGTAGACAAACGAGAAGAAACCGCAGGATAAGAGGATTGACCAATAAAACAAAAAAGAAAAAAATAAGGATAAGTTTAAGAAAAAAAGAGACAGATACACGAGAGGAAGACCAATAAAACAAAAAAGAAGGAAAAACAAAGGATAACTTTATGAAAAAAAGAGATACGAGAGAGAGAGAGAGAGAGAGAGAGAGAGAGAGAGAGAGAGAGAGAAGAGAGAGAGAGAGAGAGAGAGAGAGAGAGAGAGAGAGAGAGAGAGAGAGAGAGAGAGAGAGAGAGAGAGAAACGAACAGCCGAGGCAGAAAAGAGGAAAGAAGGTTAAGGGAGGGCGTGGTAAAAAAAAAAAAGAAAAAAAAGTGGCACTGCTGCTCGAGTCAATATTCTATCTTTGGGTCCCTCTTGCACGCGAGCTCAAGGATCCAAACACAACCCGAGTAAATAGCAACACAAGCACATAATAAGAGAGGTGCATAATAGAAAACGATGAAGATATTTACATGTTCACCGTGAAGAGGGTTGTGGAGGGAGGGGGAGGGGAAGGGGGAAGGGGAAGGGGGAAGGGGAGGGGGAGGGAGAAGGAAGAGGGTGGAGGAGGGAGGAAGAGGGTGGACGACATAGAAAGAAAGAGGAGGAAGGAGGAGGACGACGAAATAAAGAGAAGGAGGGAGAGGACAAAATAGGAGGAAGGAGGAGGTGGAGGAGGAATAGGAAGGAGGGGAGAGGAGGAAGGAGGAAGAAGAAGGAGG
>NC_091549.1:43705070-43710517 GCF_042767895.1 Penaeus vannamei
CGAGAAAAATGTTCTGAACCCACGTCACTTGTTATCCACGACAGTAAGCATAAATAACGAATGTTCTTGAAACTATAATAACCATCCTTACACACCGTCACGCCTCGCGCTCAGCACATTCGCCAAGTTGCTGTTACAGGCAGAGTGCGAGTGAGAGTAACGCGTTTCGTAACACTACACAGTCACGATTCCCCCGGTATCTCTCACTCCCGTCACTCGCTACGACCGCGACAACAGCGTGGAGCGGACTTGTGCGGCGGCGTCCCTCCTCGCGCACAGCTGACGGGCTACTGAGGGTGGGATCAGATGAGACCGCCCTTCCTGGCCGTCTTCGAGCTCGGGCTCTCTCTCGCTCCCTTCCCTTCCCTAAGGTCTTGGGAAACCGGGATCTTCTTCCCCTTCTCTTCCCCAGCGTCGTGCAGCCGCTAATATTGGCACTGGCATTATCATCCCTGTCACTGCCACAGCTGCTGTTGTTTTCAATCAGTCTTCCCGCCATTATCATTCCTGCCATCCCCAGGAATATCCGTATCATTACCTTACTAATATCATATTTGTCATTAGCATCTTTATTTTCAGTTTCATTGTTCATATCACCATTTTAGTATCATTGTGATTATTGACAAAAGTGGATCATCATCGTTATCGTCGTCGTTGTTGTTGTTGTTGTTGTTGTTGTTGTTGTTGTTGTTGTTGTTGTTGTTGTTGTTGTTGTTGTTGTTGTTGTTGTTGTTGTTGTTGTTGTTGTTGTTGTTGTTGTTGTTGTTGTTGCAGGTGGTGGTGGTGGTGCTGTGTTGTTATCATCATCTTCAGTGTTAATTTTGATGTTGCTGCTGCTCTTATTGGCTTTACTATGGTTGTTGTTCCAGTTGTTATCAACACTGCTATCATTATAATATCGTTGTTGCTGTTGTTATTGCTATTGTCATTATTATTGCATCTATCACTGATATTGCTATAATCATCATCAGCAGCAGCAGCATCTTCATTATATTTATAGCAGGACTCCTTGGGAATTCCAAGAAACAACAACAAAAAGATTTACTCTTATCTCCCACTTTCAACTTCCTCCTCCTACCTTTCGCCTCCCCTTTCCTTTTTTCTTTCCCTCTCCCTTTACTTCTCTCTCTACATTTCTCTTCCCCGCTCTGTCAACCCCCGTGACTCCCAAATCTTCCCTAACTTCACTCCTCCCTTCCCACTCCAAGCCCTACATCTACCCCCTCCCACTTTCCACTCTTCCTCCTTAACCTCCCCCACCTCCTTCGCTCTTTCTCCCATCCCCCCTTTTTTCTGCGCTCTCTCTCCCTTCCCCTTTCCTTTCCCTTTACCCATCCCCTCCGTTAATTGCCTCCCTTCCTACTCTCCCTTTTCTCTCAAAGACCCCTCCCTCCTCTTTTTCACCCTCACCTTTCCTTCCCCCTTCTCCTCTTTCTTCCTTCTTTCCTTTTTACCAAGCTCGGAGAGTCGTGTAAACTGACGGTCCAACTAATTCGGTGCAGTGTTCTTGCCTCAAAGAATGATGATGATGATGATGATGATGATGATGATGATGATGATGATGATGATGATGATGATGATGATGATGATGATGATGATGATGATGATGATGATAACAATGACAGTAGCGCGCGCGCGTGAGTGAGTGAGTGAGTGAGTGAGTGAGTGAGTGAGTGAGTGAGTGAGTGAGTGAGTGAGTGAGTGAGTGAGTGAGTGATGTGTGCGTGTGCGTGTGTGTGTGTGTGTGTGTGTGTGTGTGGTGGTGGTGGTGGTGAGTGGTGGTGAGTGGTGGTGGTGGTGGTGGTGGTGGTGAGTGTGTGTGCGTGTGTGTGTGTGTGTGCGTGTGCGTGTGCGTGTGCGTGTGCGTGTGCGTGTGCGTGTGCATGTGCGTGTGCGTGCGCGTGTGCGTGTGCGTGTGTCATTCTTTACTATCACTTTGTATTACACCACAATTGAGTGACATCAAGTCCGCAGTCACATGAATATGAATCCAAGCATAAAGTACTAATATTACATCAAGACGAAGTGACTTCACGTCCGCAGTCCTTCAAGAGGTAAAATATAAGCACAGCGTAAGAACGAACGAACGAAAGAACGGACACAAGCAGAATTATTAGATTATCATTCTCATCATTTCTAATATTATCGCTATCACCATCACTGTTGTTACTATCATTATCAGTATAACTACATTGTTATCATCACCATCAGTATCACTACATTATCATCCTTATCAGTAATACTACATTTTCATCATTATCAGTGTTACTATATTGTTATTGTTATCATCATCCTTATCATCACTACGTTATCATCAGTAGCAGTAATATTACCTTCACAAGTCACCATCAACATAATCATCATCATACCTTAATCGTGCCAGTGACCACAGCGCCATCCTCACCATCGCCGTGAGAATCAAAACTAATTTCACCGAATTCCATCCGTTTCCTCCCCTCGCTCCTTCTCCCCTTCTCCCCTCACCTTCGCCATCCTCGCTTCGTTCTCTCTTATCCCCCTTTTTAACCCCCTCTTCCTCGCCCTTAATTTTCCTCCCGACACTTCCCCTCCTCTCGCCGCTCTTTGATCTCGAGCTCTGCCCCCTCCCCCCCACACCCCCTTCCCTGGCACGGGAATTGGCTCCGACACTCCACCGCTCCCCCGCCCCCTCCCCCGCCCCACCCCTTCCCCTCCCCCACTCCCTCCGTGTCACTACAATATGCAGTATCAATATCCCAGGTCGAGCCTCCCTTACAAATGTCAACAGCAATCTGGAGAGATCGGAGGGATGGGAGGGAGGCGGAGGGATGGGAGGGATAGGAGGGAGGCGGAGGGATTGGAGGGAGGCGGAGGGATAGGAGGCAGGCGGAGGGATTGGAGGGAGGCGGAGGGATAGGAGGGAGGCGGAGGGATTGGAGGGATGGGAGGGATAGGAGGGAGGCGGAGGGATAGGAGGGAGAAGCGGAGGGGATTGGAGGGGAGGCGGAGGGATAGGAGGCGGAGTGTTGCGGATAGGAGGGAGGCGGAGGAGGTTAGGAGGAGGGAGGCGGAGGGATTGGAGGAGGAGGCGGAGGGATGGGAGGGAGGTGAATGGAATATGGAGGCCAGGGAGGGGAAATGGGGAGGAATTGGAGGGGGGATTCGGAGGGACACGCAGGATGGGTATGTGTGGATAAGAAAGGGTAGGGACGAGAGAGAAAAGGCGGGATACAGGAATGGGAGGGATGAGAAAGGAGGGGAAGGAATGGGAGGGGATGGAAAGGAGGGGAAGGAATGGGAGGGATGGTGCGACCGAATGAACAGGAGGGGGAGGGACAGAAAGGGAGGGATGGGAAGAGGAAGGAAGGAGCGGGGGTGGGAGGGGGAGGGAGGGAGGGATAAAAAGGGAAAGGGATGGGAAGTGATGTGGGAGGAAAAGGAAGGAACGAATGAGCGGAAAGATGGAGGGAAGAGAAAGATACAAAATGGAATTGGAGGGAAGAGGAGAGAATGGGAATGGATGGGAGGAGAGAGGTGGGGAATGGAGAGGAGAATGGGGAGAAGGGAATGAAAGATTTGGCAAGCAGGGGAGGGAGGGAGGCGAGGTGGATAGGGAGGGTGGAGAGGGAGGGGGGCTAGGGGCTAGAAGGAGGTGCGCGATGCTACTGATTTTGATTGTGTTCCAGCGCCGTTCCAGCTGCATTCCGCTCGAATTCTAGCCGCGTTCCGGACCGCCGTTCGCTGTGCTCATTGTATTCCAAGCGCATTACATCCGCATTTCATAAACTTCGCTTCACGGGTATTGAAACTGTAACTTCTTCGGCTTTAAAGAATCGATTGAACACCAAAATAACTCCAGGCAAATTCATAATCTACCCTCGATGTACCAGAAAAAATATTAATAGCATTTCTGTTGCATCCAATAGGGAATGCATTTATTCCCCCTCAATTTTCTGTAATTCAACTGTATTTTGAAGTCAAGCTGTATTTCAAGCTCATTCCCAACCCAGCTCGGCCCGATTCCAAGTGGGTTTGAAATGCACTTACGGTCTAAGGAGGAAACTAATTTGCATTCACTGGCATTAAAATTGCTCGTTAAAATACTGATCGCAAAAGAACACAAACGATTTGTTAATAAATTCAAATGTATTTTTTCTTCTAACGATGCACTTTGCAACGTTAATTTACTCTGATGATAATATACCGTCTACATTGCATTAATAATCAAGACTTAAAACACCAGAAAGTGAGCATGAAAAATAGAAAAAAAAAGCATAAGCTATATTCCCTGTCTGTCATAAGCAGTATTAAACAAATAATCAAATCTAGCAAATAATCATACACCTTGGAACGTCCACTGCATGTCGATATACATACACACATACATACATATATATATATATATATATATATATATATATATATATATATATATATATATATATATATATGAGAGAGAGAGAGAGAGAGAGAGAGAGAGAGAGAGAGAGAGAGAGAGAGAGAGAGAGAGAGAGAGAGAGAGAGAGAGGGAGAGAGAGAGAGAGAGAGAGAGAGAGAGAGAAAGAGAGAGAAAGAGAGAAAGAAGAGAGAAAGAGAGAGAGAGAGAGAGAGAGAGGAGAGAGAGAGAGAGAGAGAGAGAGAGAGAGAGAGAGAGAGAGAGAGAGAGAGATTGATATTTACGGGCAGATAGATATTTGTCAGATAAATTAAAAGACAGATAGAGAGATCAAATCTAAATGCAAGTACAGCTTCAGACACAGATATATCCAGACACATATATATGTTGCTACAGACTTACAAATAAAGACGAATAACCACATAAGAGATATAGATACAGAGAGACACGGACAAAGACCAGTGTAAACCACCAAAAAAAGAACAAACCTTCTCATGAGCGCAAATCCACAAGCACAACGCGCTCGCCACCTTAACCTCGTCCACCGCGGCCGCATTGACCCAGCATGACCTGCGTTGCGTAAAGCGGTGACGTCACCTCGCGACGCAACCGACCTCCATCGATATGCCACCGATCTTCTTTTTTCTCTTTTTTTTATCGCAACGCAACTCTCCATCCCCGTCAGTATCTACGAGTGCAGGGGTGATGACTCGTAAATGCCGTTCTCTATGGTGGAAGAACAGGGAAAGTACAGAGGCCAGGGAGGCGGGGACAGCCTCCACTCTGCCTTACACCGGGACAATAGCCATGTTAATCATCAATATGCTCGCCCTCAAAATAGCGGTCAATACTGATAGACTCGCTTTACCTCAACAGCAACGCGGCGACACTTCACCACACCCACTCCCCCTTCTCCCTCTCCTCTCCCTCTACTTCTTCCTTTCCTCTCCCTCTCCTTCCTCTTTCTCCTCCGCTTTTCGATACCCCGATATAATTATCATATTCTCTTTCTCTTTCTTTCTTTCTTTCTTTCTTTCTTTCTTTCTTTCTTTCTTTCTCTTCTTTCTTTCTT
>NC_091549.1:43711017-43732274 GCF_042767895.1 Penaeus vannamei
ATGGATATCGGTAGTAGAGTTGAGGGGGATAGGAGGAGGATGGATATCGGTAGAGAGAGTTGAGGGGGATAGAAGGAGGATGGATATCGGTAGAGAGAGTTGAGGGGGATAGGAGGAGGATGGATATCGGTAGTAGAGTTGAGGGGGATAGAAGGAGGATGGATATCGGTAGTAGAGAGTTGAGGGGGATAGAAGGAGGATGGATATCGGTAGTAGAGTTGAGGGGGATAGAAGGAGGATGGATATCGGTAGTAGAGAGTTGAGGGGGATAGAAGGAGGATGGATATCGGTAGTAGAGAGTTGAGGGGGATAGAAGGAGGATGGATATCGGTAGTAGAGAGTTGAGGGGGATAGAAGGAGGATGGATATCGGTAGTAGAGAGGTGAGGGGGATAGAAGGAGGATGGATATCGGTAGTAGAGAGTGGAGGGGGATAGAAGGAGGATGGATATCGGTAGTAGAGAGTTGAGGGGGATAGAAGGAGGATGGATATCGGTAGTAGAGAGTTGAGGGGGATAGAAGGAGGATGGATACCGGTAGTAGAGTTGAGGGGGATAGAAGGAGGATGGATATCGGTAGTAGAGAGTTGAGGGGGATAGAAGGAGGATGGATATCGGTAGTAGAGAGTTGAGGGGGATAGAAGGAGGATGGATATCGGTAGTAGAGAGTTGAGGGGGATAGAAGGAGGATGGATATCGGTAGTAGAGAGTTGAGGGGGATAGAAGGAGGATGGATATCGGTAGAGAGTTGAGGGGGATAGGAGGAGGATGGATATCGGTAGTAGAGTTGAGGGGGATAGAAGGAGGATGGATATCGGTAGTAGAGAGTTGAGGGGGATAGAAGGAGGATGGATATCGGTAGTAGAGTTGAGGGGGATAGAAGGAGGATGGATATCGGTAGAGAGTTGAGGGGGATAGAAGGAGGATGGATATCGGTAGAGAGTTGAGGGGGATAGGAGGATGGATATCGGTAGAGAGTTGAGGGGGATAGGAGGATGGATATCGGTAGAGAGTTGAGGGGGATAGGAGGATGGATATCGGTAGAGAGTTGAGGGGGATAGGAGGAGGATGGATATCGGTAGTAGAGTTGAGGGGGATAGAAGGAGGATGGATATCGGTAGTAGAGAGTTGAGGGGGATAGAAGCAGGATGGATATCGGTAGTAGAGTTGAGGGGGATAGAAGGAGGATGGATATCGGTAGTAGAGAGTTGAGGGGGATAGAAGGAGGATGGATATCGGTAGTAGAGAGTTGAGGGGGATAGAAGGAGGATGGATATCGGTAGTAGAGAGTTGAGGGGGATAGAAGGAGGATGGATATCGGTAGTAGAGAGTTGAGGGGGATAGAAGGAGGATGGATATCGGTAGTAGAGAGTTGAGGGGGATAGAAGGAGGATGGATATCGGTAGTAGAGAGTTGAGGGGGATAGGAGGAGGATGGATATCGGTAGTAGAGAGTTGAGGGGGATAGAAGGAGGATGGATATCGGTAGTAGAGTTGACGGGGATAGAAGGAGGATGGATATCGGTAGTAGAGAGTTGAGGGGGATAGGAGGATGGATATCGGTAGTAGAGTTGAGGGGGATAGAAGGAGGATGGATATCGGTAGTAGAGTTGAGGGGGATAGAAGGAGGATGGATATCGGTAGTAGAGAGTTGAGGGGGATAGGAGGAGGATGGATATCGGTAGTAGAGAGTTGAGGGGGATAGAAGGAGGATGGATATCGGTAGTAGAGAGTTGAGGGGGATAGAAGGAGGATGGATATCGGTAGTAAAGTTGAGGGGGATAGAAGGAGGATGGATATCGGTAGAGAGTTGAGGGGGATAGAAGGAGGATGGATATCGGTAGTAGAGTTGAGGGGGATAGAAGGAGGATGGATATCGGTAGAGAGTTGAGGGGGATAGGAGGAGGATGGATATCGGTAGTAGAGAGTTGAGCGGGATAGAAGGAGGATGGATATCGGTAGTAGAGAGTTGAGGGGGATAGAAGGAGGATGGATATCGGTAGTAGAGAGTTGAGGGGGAAAGAAGGAGGATGGATATCGGTGGTAGAGTAGAGGGGGATAGAAGGAGGATGGATATCGGTAGTAGAGAGTTGAGGGGGATAGAAGGAGGATGGATATCGGTAGTAGAGAGTTGAGGGAGATAGAAGGATGGATATCGGTAGTAGAGAGTTGAGGGGGATAGAAGGAGAATGGATATCGGTAGTAGAGAGTTGAGGGGGATAGAAGGAGAATGGATATCGGTAGTAGAGAGTTAAGGGGGACAGAAGGAGGATGGATATTGGTAGTAGAGAGTTGAGGGGGATAGAAGGAGGATGGATATCGGTAGTAGAGAGTTGAGGGAGACAGAAGGATGGATATCGGTAGTAGAGAGTTGAGGGGGATAGAAGGAGGATGGATATCGGTAGTAGAGTTGAGTGGGACAGAAGGTGCATGGATATCGCTAGTAGAGAGTTGAGGGGGCTAGAAGGTGGATGGATATCGGTAGTAGAGAGTTGAGGTGGATAGAAGGAGGATGGATATCGGTAGTAGAGAGTTGAGGGGGACAGAAGGAGGATGGATATCGGTAGTAGAGAGTTGAGGGAGATAGAAGGATGGATATCGGTAGTAGAGAGTTGAGGGGGATAGAAGGAGAATGGATATCGGTAGTAGAGAGTTGAGGGGGATAGAAGGAGAATGGATATCGGTAGTAGAGAGTTGAGGGGGATAGAAGGAGGATGGATATCGGTAGTAGAGTTGAGGGGGATAGAAGGAGGATGGATATCGGTAGTAGAGAGTTGAGGGGTATAGAAGGAGGATGGATATCGGTAGTAGAGAGTTGAGGGGGATAGAAGGAGGATGGATATCGGTAGTAGAGAGTTGAGGGGGATAGAAGGAGGATGGATATCGGGGAATGTGAGGAGTAGGAGGAAAGGGTGTAGGGGGAATGTGAGGAGGAGGAGGAGGAGGAGGAAGGGGTGTAGGGGAAATGTAAGGAGGAGGAGGAGGAGGAAGGGGTGTAGGGGGAATGTGAGGAGGAGGAGGAGGAGGAAGGGGTGTAGGGGGAATGTGAGGAGGTGGAGGAGGAGGAGGAAGGGGTGTAGGGGGAATGTGAGGAGGAGGAGGAGGAGGAAGGGGTGTAGGGGGAATGTGAGAAGGTGGAGGAGGAAGGGGCGTAGGGAGAATGTGAGGAGGAGGAGGAGGAAGGGGTGTAGGGGGAATGTGAGGAGGAGGAGGAGGAGGATGGGGTGTAGGGGGAATGTGAGGAGGAGGTGGAGGAGGATGGGGTGTAGGGGGAATGTGAGGAGGAGGAGGAGGAGGAAGGGGTGTAGGGGGAATGTGAGGAGGAGGAGGAGGAGGAAGGGGTGTAGGGGGAATGTGAGGAGGAGGAGGAGGAAGGGGTGTAGGGGGAATGTGAGGAGGAGGAGGAGGAGGATGGGGTGTAGGGGGAATGTGAGGAGGAGGAGGAGGAGGATGGGGTGTAGGGGGAATGTGAGGAGGAGGAGGAGGAGGATGGGGTGTAGGGGGAATGTGAGGAGGAGGAGGAAGGGGTGTAGGGGGAATGTGAGGAGGAGGAGGAAGGGGTGTAGGGGGAATGTGAGGAGGAGGAGGAAGGGGTGTAGGGGGAATGTGAGGAGGAGGAGGAAGGGGTGTAAGAGGAATGTGAGGAGGAGGAGGAAGGGCTGTAGGAGGAATATCTTAGTTATTTTATGAGTGAAAGCGCCGGTACGTGTTGGGGAATCTTGGATTCCCCAGAGGAGGGGGGGTGAGGAGCTAGGGGGTGTAAAAGAGGGGTATCAGGAGGTAGGGAATCTGGGGAAGGGCTTTGTTGTGACATGAGTGATTCCCGTGGAAAGGATAGAGGGAGAATGTGCGTATAGTTGGAGTTGAAGGTGGGTTGTCTTGGGAGAGATTAGGAGGAAGGGGTGTAGGGGTGCTATGTGTAAGAGGGTGATGGATATCAGGAGGATGGATATCGGTGGTGGGCGGAATTGAGGGAGTTAGGTTGTGTTGAATGGTTAATGGTTAAAAGCGAAATAAATGTACATATAAGGTCACATAGCACTATTGGAAAATATAGTAAAGGGTGATGTCAGGTGATAGTTGCTATGCGTCAAGTATCTAGAGTAATGTTGGAAAGTTGAGAATGGGTAAGGGTGTTGATGAGGGAAAGGGTTATGGTGGTTTAGGTAAGGGAATTAGATCAAATGAAGGATATTCATGCGTCTGAGGAAGGAGAACAGGTTGTTATAAGAAGCAAGGATATGACGTAGGTCTGGTCTGAGAGAACGGAAACCGACCGCGAATATTCCAACGTAGGAGACCTATATCTTAGTTATTTTATGAGTAAAAGCGCTGGTACGTGTGGGGGAAGGGGGGGGGGGTGGGGGGGGGTGTTGTGACATGTGTGATTCCCGTGTGTATCCGGGAGGGAGTGGAAAGGATAGAGGGGATGGAGGGAGGGAGAATGTGCATATAGTTGGAGTTGAAGGGGATTACAGACAAGGGGATTGTGTTGGGAGGGAGTAGGAGGGAGTGGTGTGGGGAGATTTTTAGCGGAAGGAGGATGGATAGTTGGTGTTAAAGGGGATGTGTTCTCTTGGGAGGGATTAGGAGGGAGGGGTGTAGAGGTGCTATGAGTAAGAGGGGGTGGATTTCAGGAGGATGGTTATCGGTGGTGGACGGAATTGAGGGGGTTAGGTCGTGTTAAGAGGGAGTAGGAGGGAGGGGTGTAGGGGGAATATGATGAGTAGGAGGGGTATGGATATCGGCAGTCACTTCAAGTGTGGAGGGAGCATGAATTATGGAATTTTGTGTCTCAAGCATATAGCTTTGAATGTCTTCCGTAGTTTCTGCAGTGGAGTTGGTTGGAGATTTTTGTGGGAGGTTTTCTTATAGGGGGGGGGGAGAGGAGACTGGTGTCTGAGGAGTAAAGGTAAAGGTGAGTGTACGGTAGGGGAAGGAGTGGAACGTTTAGTCTGTCTACTGCGGGTAGTGCGGGGAAGGAGAAGGGATGGTGTTGGGGCTGTAGTTGAGATTTGGGGTGTCTGTATTTAGAGTGGCAAAAAAATTGACTGGGGGGAGGTAAAATGTAGAAGTGGAAGTGGGGAAGTAAGTAGGTATAGTGGAGGGGGAGGGGTAGATGGTTAATGGTTAAAATAAATGTGCCAGACATCTAAGGTCATATAGCACTATAGGAAGGTATAGTGAAGGGGGATGTCAGGTGATAGTTGCTGTGTGTCAACTATCTAGAGTAGTGTTGAAAGGTTGAAGATGGGGGAAAAGGTTATGGTGGTTTAGGTAAGGGAGTTAGATCAAGTGAAGGATATTTATGCGTCTGAGGAAGGAGAGCAGGTTGTCAAGGCAGAAGCTGTGGGATTCTGTAAGGATGTCTGATATGTTGGGAGGTCGGTGAAGGGAGGATAGGTGTGGAAATGCAGAGGTACGTGCTGTATTAAAGCGTGGACAAGACAAGAAAATGTGTGGAACTGAAAGAGGGACGTTACATAGAGGACATAGGGGCGGGTCTGAGCGTGACATTAGATAGGCGTGTGTTAGGCGAGTGTGGCCAATACGTAAGCGTGCGAGGGCTGTCTCCCAACGTCTGTTTTTGTGAAATGGAGGTGACAAAGTGGAGATTGATTGTTTTACGGTATGTAATTTATTGTTGTGCAGTCTTGACCAAAAAGATTGCCATCGGGTATACAAGAAGGTCTTGAAGTGGGGGGTAGTAATCCGTAGCTGGAATATGTGAGAAGCGTTGTTGAGGTGATGTGGACATTGCGGCATATCGTGCAAGAGTATCTGCCTGTTCATTGCCAGGGATTCCAACATGGCTGGGTACCCAGCAGAATCTGACAGATTTGTGACGTGTGGATAGATATAACAACCAGTTCTGGATCTTACAGACAAGGGGATTGGTCGAGTGCATAGACTTTATGAGGATTAAAGAGTTACGGGAGTCATTAAAAATAGTAAAAGAGGAAGAGGGGGATGAGTATATGCGTCTTAAGGCAAAAAGGAGTGCATACAGTTCTGTAGTAAGGACACTAGATTCAGGAGGGAGGGTGTATTTGAAAGTGCAATTTGGGAATGTTACTGCGAATCCAGCTCCTGAGGTGGATTTGGAACCGTCAGTGTAAACATGAATGCTGGAGGAATGAATGGAGACATGGTCAAGGAAATGAGTGAGAAGGATAGAGGGGGGAATATCTGATTTTGGTGAGTCAGGGAAAACTGAGGAGCAAATGCAGGGGTTACGTATAAGCCATGGAGGAATGGAATGGCCAGAAAGTGGGAGATGTCGGAGGTGAGGAAAGGGGGAATGGGAGAGGAGGGTATCCATGCGTACGGGGAGAGGAGTTGGTAAACGTGGAGAAGAGGTAAAGGTATGAAGTAAGGATTGTGAAATAGTTTGGTAAGGGAAAATTGGTGAAATCGAGCATAGCATCGAAGAGAGAGAAGTGCTCGACGTCGAGAGAAGGACGGCATGCCAGATTCAGTACATAGGCTCTCAACTGGAGAGGAGCGGAAGGCGCCTAGAGCTAAGCGGAGACCGCTGTGGTGGATTGTATCAAGGTGAGCAAGAAGAGAGGTTGAGGCAGAGGAGTAGATATGGCATCCATAATCTGAAGTGGAGAGAATCAAGGGAACATGAAGATGGAGGAGAGTTTTACGATCTGAGCCCCAGGAGAGGTGTGAAAGAGTTTGTAAGATTCGGAGGACAATTTGGAATCAAAAATAACGCCTAGGAATTTGCCAGAAGAACGGTATTGGAGTGGAGCGTTATATAAGAGTGGGGGTTTGGGAACCGTACGTGAGCGAGAGAAAAGGATGGGGACAGATTTAGAGGTAGAGAAGCGAAAGCCATGGTTGGTGGCCCAAGAAGTTACTGATGTTATTGCAGACTGAAGGAATTGACAGATCTGGTATGGATGTGCCAGATGCATAGATGGTAAAGTCATCAACATATAGTGATGCCCGGGCTCCTGGTGGTAGGACTGAGGCTATGTCATATACAGCAAGAAGGAATAAAGTGGTATTAAGCACACTTCCTTGTGGGACGCCTTCGAATTGAGGAGATGACGTGGAAGAGGCAATTTTGACCTGGAAGGTACGTTTAGAAAGGAAGGATTTGATGAAAACGCCCATGTTTCCACGTAAACCTAGGGAGGACAATTGTTGGAGGATATGGTATCGCCATGTGGTGTCATGTGCTTTTTCTAGATCAAAGAATATGGCTAATACGGATTCATGGCGTGCAAATGCCGATGTAATATACGTCTCGAAATGGGCAAGTGGGTCTGCTGTACTTCGGGCACGTCGGAAACCAAACTGGGAAAGGGAAAGGAGATTATGAGATTCAAGATACCACATTAGGCGGAAGTTAACCATTCGTTCTAGTAGTTTGCACAAGCAGCTAGTTAGAGCTATGGGGCGGTAATCTTGGGGTAGGGTACCTGATTTATTGGGTTTTAAGAAAGGTAGGATAAGAGCATCTCACCAATGTGAAGGAAAATATCCTGGCGTCCGTATGTGGTTGAAAATAGTTAAAAGGAAGGATAGAGATGGGAGGTGTCGGAGCATACGATAGTGAATACCATCAGGGCCTTCATGGGTGTTGCGGCACGACTGTAATGCAGCGTTGAGTTCAGAAGAAAAAAGGAGCATTATAGGACTTATCAGAGGATAGGGTGAAGGTAATAGGGATGCGTTCTTTGATGGCTTTAATGGAAAAGTGTGGAGAAAGGTGAGAGCTACTACTAACCTGGCTGAAATAGTTGCCCAGTTCATTAGCTACTTCGACAGGTTCAGATATGAGAGTATCTCGAATATGGAGGACGGGTGCAGGATGGGGGGGGGGGGGTGCCTGATAATTTATGGATCCATCGCCAAACAGCTGAAATAGATGTAGATGTAATTGATGAAACAATTTTGCCAGCTATTTGTTTTGTTGCTTCTAATTGTACAGCGATGGGCAGATGCCCTTTTAAATGAAATAAGGGCTGATAGCTGGTGAGGGGTGCCTCGTTTGTAGCGATAGCCGTTCCAGGCTGCTCGTTTTAAGCGAAGCGCTTTGGTGCAATCAGAATTCCACCATGGAACACATTTAGAGGTACAAGGTCATGAAGTACGAGGAATGGCTGTATAGGCAGCTCTTAGGATCGTGGTTGTAAAACACTGTAGCATATCTGAAATAAACGGTAAGGGGGATGGAGGGAGAGGTATAGTAGAATGGTTAATGGTTAAGATAAATGTGTTAGACATCTAAGGTCATACAGCACTATAGGAAAGTATAGAAAAGGGGGATGTCAGGTGATAGTTATGTGTCAACTATCTAGAATAGTGTTGAGAGGTTGAAGAGGGAAAAGATTGTGGTGGTTTAGGTAAGGAAGTTAGATTAAGTGAAGGATATTTGTGTGTCTGAGGAAGAACAGGTTGTCGAGGCAGAAGCTGTGAGATTCTGTAAGGATGTCTGATATGTTGGGAGGTCGGTGAAGGGAGGATAGGTGTGGAAAAACAGAGGTACGTGCTGTATTAAAGCGTATAATTAGGTTATTTGTGTAGAGGAAGCGTTCTAGAGATCGGCCTCGTGAGTTGGTGGTAGAGTCACCCCACAGAGTATGGCGGCAGTTGAAATCACCAACTATGAGGAAAGGTTTTTGGAGTTGAGAAATTAGTCTCTCAAAGGCAGTAAAGTCAATGGGATGCGATGGGGAGAAGTAGACTGAAATCACTGTGATCCAGCGGCGAAGAAAGATGCGAATAGCTGTGTACGGGACAGCAGTTTGTATGGGAGGTATGACACAAGGTGTTTTATGATGGATAAGTATAGACGAGACAAAGGGAGTGTAGGGAAGAGATAAAATGGTAATTGGGAATTGGAATAGGAGGGTGTGTGAGGAAAGTCTCTTGGAGGCAGATAATAGATGGATTATAAGAAGCAAGGATATGACGTAGGTCTGATCTATGAGAGCGGAAACCGCGAATATTTCAATGTAGGAGAGCTATATCCTAGTTGATTTACGAATGATAACACAAGTACGTGTTGGGGAATTTGAAGGGGAAGGAGCTAGGGGGTGTAAAGGAGGGCTATTAGGAGGTAGGGAATCTGGAGAAGGGCATTGTTGTGCCATGAATGATTCTCGTGTGTATCCGGGAGGGTTAATAATGGTTAATGGTTAAGATAAATGTGCTAGACATCTAAGGTCATATAGCACTATAGGAAAGTATAGTAAAGAGGGATGTCAGGTGACAGTTGTAATGTGTCAACTATCTAGAATATTGTTGAGAGGTTGAGGATGAGGGAAAAGATTATGGTGGTTTAGGTAAGGGAGTTAGATCAAGTGAAGGATATTTATGTGTCTGAGGAAGGAGAACAGGTTGTCGAGGCAGAAACTGTGAGATTCTGTAAGGATGTCTGATATGTTGGGAGGTCGGTGAAGGGAGGATAGGTGTGGAAAAGCAGAGGTACGTGCTGTATTAAAACGTGGACAGGACAAGAGAATGTGTGGGACTGAAATAGGGATGTTACACAGAGGAATAGCTGTGCACGGGACCGAAGTTTGTATGGGAGGTATGACATAAGGTGTTTTATGATGGATAAGTATAGACGAGACATAAAGGGAGTGTGGGGAAGAGATAAAATGGTAATTAGGAATTGGAATAGGAGGGTGTGTGAGGAAAGTCTCTTGGAGGCAGATAATAGATGGATTATAAGAAGCAAGGATATGACGTAGGTCTGATCTATGAGAGCGGAAACCGCGAATATTCCAATGTAGGAGAGCTATACCCTAGTTGATTTATGAATGATAACACATTTACGTGTTGGGGAATTTGAAGGGGAAGGAGCTAGGGGGTGTAAAGGAGGGATATTAGGAGGTAGGGAGTCTGGAGAAGGGCATTGTTGTGCCATGAGTGATTCTCGTGTGTATCCTGGAGGGAGTGCAAAGGATAGAGGGGATGGAGGGAGGGAGAATGTGCCTATAGTTGGGGTTGAAGGGGGTGGGTTGTGTTGGGAGGGAGTAGATGTGTGGGGAGTGCTAGTGTTAGGAGGATGAATATCAGAAGGATGGATAGTTGGAGTTGAAGGGGATGTGTTGTCTTGGGAGGGATTAGGAGGAAAGGGTGTAGGGGTGTTATGAGTAAGAGGGGGATGCATATCAGAAGGATGGGTATTAGGAGGATGGATATCAGTGGTGGTTGGGATTGAGGGGGTTAGGTTGTGTTGGGAGGGAGTAGGAGGAAGGGGTGTAGGGGGGATATTAGTAGGAGGGTTATGAATATCGGCAACCACTTCAAGTGTGGAAGGAGCATGAGTTATGGGATTTTGTGTCTCAAGCATATAGCTTTGAATGTCATCCATTGTTTCTGCAGTGGAGTTTGTTGGAGAGTTTTGTGAGAAGGTAATTGTTTCTGCAATGGAATTGGTTGGAGAGTTTTGTGGAATAAAGGTTTTCTTATGAGGGGGGGAAGAGGAGACTGGTGTCTCAGGAACAAAGGTATAGGTAGGTGGAGGTGATTGTGCTGTAGGGGAAGAAGGGTTAGAACGTTTAGTCTGTCTACTGCGGGTAGTGCGGGGAGGGAGAGGAGTTGGTGTTGGGGCTGTAGTTGAGATAGGAGTTGTGGTTGAGATTGGGGTGTCTGGGTTTAGAGTGGCAAAGGAATTGGTCTGAGGGATGTAGAATGTAGAAGTGGAAATGGGGACATTTTTGGGTGGAGGGGGAAGGGCTGAGCGAACGATGTTGCTAGAATATGGAGTATGAGAGAAACCTTGTCGACGTGCTTCCTGTCTGGCTTCACGTAAAGTGAGACCATTTTTGTATCTGAGAGTTGCTACCTCAGATTCAAATTTGTAAGTGGGACAGCCTCTATAAAATACATTATGGGGGCCGCCGCAGTTAGCACATGTTCGTGTTTGTGCTGAGCAGTTTGATCGATTATGACCAGGTTGGGCACATATGGGGCATCGGTCTGTGGAACGGCAATGTTTGGCAGGATGTCCAAAGCGCCAACAGTTTTGACATTGACGTGGAGGGGGTTGGTATGGTCGAACAGGGAGGGATTGTCCACCAATGTAGATACGTAAGGGAAGGTCATGTGTACAGAAGGTAATTTTGGCAATATTGGTTGGATTCTTTCGTTGACCTTTAGGAGGAATGGTGTAGCAATGTACTGATTTCACATCTTGGTCTTTGAGGCATCCTAATAAGTCTTCTCCACAGTCTGACCAATCTTTGGTATCGACTGGGCAGTTTGCTGGGGAGAGAGAGACAGTTCCGGTACAGGTATTAAGGGTTGCATGAGGTTCTGCAGGAATGGGGTTGCCAGAATGATCAGTTAAATTTGACAGTGCTATAGATTCAGTTTCTGATCTGACTGTTACCAGACGGGAGCGATCGCGTCTGGTATAGAAAGGGACTACCTACTTGTTTTTGGAGGCATTGTTGAAAGAGAAGAGTGTTGCCTGAGTAAGGAGCTGTAGCAGGGATCACGAAAAATCGGTCCCATTTAGCTGGGCTAAACAGAGTATTTAAGATATCTGTAGGGTTGGTGGTGGTGGATAGTCGGGGACGTGTGGAAGAGGGAGTATTACGGAATGATGGAGAATAAGGTTGCAAGGTAGTAATAAGGGAGGATTGGTTGTTTGATGAAGGTTGCAGGGGTGGAGTTGAATTTGAGGAAGTTGGGCGGGTAGGAATGTCTTCTGGAGATTGATTCTCTGCTTGGGTGGGTAATGCACTAGTAGGCATTGAGGAGTGGGCAGTAGTTTCAGTGTTCGGAGCCGTGGTCAAAGGAGAGCCTGGGTTGGGGCTATTTGATAAAGGGGCTAGCCTCATAGCCTCTAATAAAGGGATTACATTCTCATTACTGGTCATGGGGAACCTGGATTATGTAAATAGGCCTATTCGGTCCACCTCCTTTCGCTACTGAAGGTAAGGGCTAGATTAGTCAGGAGTACCGTGCCCATAGTTCCCGCTGGCCGTTCAGGACTGGCACTAGGTCAGCCTTTCATCCTCTCAGCACGGCTCTCACACCTTAGGAAGTAGATAGCAGAAGGGGATGGAGAAGAGACGGAAACAAAAGCTGGAGAAAAAAAAAGACCATGCAAAATTAGTTGAGTCGAGGGCTGAGGCCCTAGGCAGGGGAGATCCCTGTATTGGGTCTCAGTCTTCGTCTCCTAAGCCCCCCCACGACAACAACGGGCAAGGGATTGGGGGGGTATCCGGGAGGGAGTGCAAAGGATACAGGGGATGGAGGGAGGGAGAATGTGCCTATAGTTGGGGTTGAAGGGGGTGGGTTGTGTTGGGAGGGAGTAGATGTGTGGGGAGTATTAGTGTTAGGATGATTATTGGAAGGATGGATAGTTGGAGTTGAAGGGGATGTGTTGTCTTGGGAGGGATTAGGAGGAAGGGGTGTAGGGGTGTTGTGAGTAAGAGGGGGATGCATATCAGGAGGATGGATATGAGTGGTGGATGGGATTGAGGGGGTTAAGTTGTGTTGAGAGGGAGTAGGAGGAAGGGTGTAAGGGGAATATTAGTAGGAGGGGTATGAATATCGGCAACCACTTCAAGTGTGGAAGGAGCATGAGTTATGGGATCTTGTGTCTCAAGCATATAGCTTTGGATGCCATCCATTGTTTCTGCAGTGGAGTTTGTTGGAGATTTGTGGAATAAAGGTTTTCTTAAGAGGGGGGAAGAGGAGACTGGTGTCTCAGGAACAAAGGTATAGGTAGGTGGAGGTGATTGTGCTGTAGGGGAAGAAGGGTTAGAACGTTTAGTCTGTCTACTGCGGGTAGTGCGGGGAGGGAGAGGGGTTGGTGTTAGGGCTGTATTTGAGATAGGAGCTGTGGTTGAGATTGGGGTGTCTGGGTTTAGAGTGGCAAAGGAATTGGTCTGAGGGATGTAGAATGTAGAAGTGGAAATGGGGACATTTTGGGGTGGAGGGGGAAGGGCTGAGCGAACGATGTTGCTAGAATATGGAGTATGAGAGAAACCTTGTCGACGTGCTTCCTGTCTGGCTTCACGTAAAGTGAGACCATTTTTGTATCTGAGAGTTGCTACCTCAGATTCAAACTTGTAAGTGGGACAGCCTCTATAAAATACATTATGGGGGCCGCCGCAGTTAGCACATGTTCGTGTTTGTGCTGAGCAGTTTGATCGATTATGACCAGGTTGGGCACACATGGGGCATCGGTCTGTGGAACGGCAATGTTTGGCAGGATGTCCAAAGCGCCAACAGTTTTGACATTGACTGGGAGGGGGTTGGTATGGTCGAACAGGGAGGGATTGTCCACCAATGTAGATACGTAAGGGAAGGTCATGTGTACATAAGGTAATTTTGGTAATATTGGTCGGATTCTTTCGTTGACCTTTAGGAGGAATGGTGTAGCAATGTACTGATTTCACATCTTGGTCTTTGAGGCATCCTAACAAGTCTTCTCCACCGTCTGACCAATCTTTGGTATCGCCTGGGGCAGTTTGCTGGGGAGAGAGAGACAGTTCCGGTACAGGTATTAAGGGTTGGATGAGGTTCTGCAGGAATGGGGTTGCCAGAATGATCAGTTAAAATTGAAAGTGCTATAGATTTGGAGGCATTGTTGAAAGAGAAGAGTTGCCTGAGTAAGGAGCTGTAGCAGGGATCACGAAAAATCGGTCCCATTTAGCAGGGCTAAACAGTATTTAAGATATCTGTAGGGTTGGTGGTGGTGGATGGTCGGGGACGTGTGGAAAAGGGAGTATTACGGAATGATGGAGAATAAGGTTGCAAGGTAGTAATAAGGGAGGATTGGTTGTTTGATGAAGGTTGCAGGGGTGGAGTTGAATTTGAGGAAGTTGGGTGGGTAGGAATGTCTTCTGGAGATTGATGATCTGCTTGGATGGGAATGCACTAGTAGGCATTGAGGAGTGGGCATTAGTTTCAGTGTTCGGAGCCGTGGTCAAAGGAGAGCCTGGGTTGGGGCTATTTGATAAAGGGGCTAGCCTCAGCCTCTAATAAAGGGATTACATTTTCATTACTGGTCATGGGGAACCTGGATTATGTAAATAGGCCTAATCGGTCCACCTCCTTTCGCTACTGAAGGTAAGGGATAGATTAGTCGGGAGTACCGTGCCCATAGTTCCCGCAGGCCGTTCAGGACTGGCACTAGGTAAGCCTTTCATCCTCTAAGCACGGCTCTCACACCTTAGGAAGTAGATACCAGAAGGGGATGGAGAAGAGACGGAAACAAAAGCTGGAGAAGGAAAAGACCATGCAAAATTAGTCGAGTCGAGGGCTGAGGCCCTAGGCAGGGGAGATCGCTGTATTGGGTCCGTCTCCTAAGACCCACCCCCTCCGACAACAACGGGCAAGGGATTGGGGGCTGGTACAGACAAAGAAGGGGGGATTCGTGCAGGTGGTCTACCTCGAGAAAGTTGAGACAGGTGAAAGCCCATTCCGGGGTTTCAGACCCGTGGTAGTGAAGTTTGTTTTATAGTATTGTATTATGTATCAGTTCCTGTATCTATTTTGAAAATATCTTTAAACATAATTGGTTTTATCAAACGCCCGAATTTGATAACTTAAAGAATACTAGACGGGTAGTTGACAAGTTTGATATATGTAAAAATGGCAAGTTGTGATCTGCTCGATTGCGTTGTTTGATTCTCCCCGCACACGCCTCCTTGGCTCAAAATCACGCTTACCAAGCTTTGATCTTGCACCATACATACACTACACACAATACACTTACAATTTCGCTCCTTTCCACACAATCACTTCTCGTATACTCACGTTCCCATACGTGTAACTAAATGGGTGGCGGCAGTGGCTCCTATTTCATACATTTGTGAAACAATTGTTAAAGGTATTTGCTACAATCATATGCGTGTTGGGGGGCGGGGGTGCTACATTAAGGTCATTTGCCAACAATTCACTAATTTTATATGGCGATCTGAAACATGTATTACACTGGAAGGTAGTTTAAAATTCCAATTCACTTTACATTTCATATGAAGTTAAAGTTCTTGACTCATATTTCCATGGATATAACAGCCAATCCAACATTCCTTCAAAATTTACCATGGTTGACCATCCACCCAAACTTATACATTATCTTAATGCAACCTCCAGTGGAGGTACATTTTCTTAGCTTTAATTAGCTAGAGTTGAGCACCATCAGACTTAAGTACACAGGAAAGAAAAAAGACGGTCTATTTTCATATTTTATTTATCAAGAAAAGGGAGTTGTGACATGCACTAAAATTCTAAGAAGTTGTCCACTTCATATTTAATTCTGTCTCCATTATCCTAACAAAGATTTAAAGGAAATTGCTCAATACTTTACAGTGATCAATTTATTAGTCATTACAACATCTATACCACCAACTTAAATGAAAAAAATGAATGAAAGTCCTTAAAGGAACTAGTATTTTCTTGAATAATCGGTTATAAATTAAAGTTCAATTATCAAAAGGTGAAAAATCATCCACTAACTAAACTTTCCACAATCTACTTCATCTGAAAATGAAGGGGACCGTCCCGGACTCTTGACATGGACAATGCCAAGAAGAGTTTTCATAACTGAAAATTAAATGTCAAATTTTACACATTCCTAGCGGTTTGTTCCAAGAGCTTGACAACTGGTTTGGGTAAAAAAATAAAATAAAAGTATTTGACAAGACTTTAGTGAAATCCCCAAAATTACAGGGGTATGCCTAAATGAGGTTAGAGCATTTTTAAAAGCATTTAAAATTTTTTACCCAATTGACCTGCAAACAATCTGATTCCCTAACCACCACCCAAAATTGTCTTGCAGTGTATAATGTCTGAGCTATATCACTGAACCGAGTTTATCCCCTTATCGTGATTTTATTTCTCTATATTATGGTAGACTATTCTGATGTCTAGGCATTAATTCTAATATTTAGATATTCTCCAGCCTTCCACTCAACAGGACGATCCCCGCAAGGTTTCCAGTTGTATTTAATGAAAACTACTTACTTGCAATCCTCTTGTAAACCAGCTGCAGTGATGGGTCTTCCAATAAAGTGCCTGAAAATTAATGAACTTTGTGATGAAAAGGTCTCACCACACCTTATTTTTTAATGCTAAAATTTGGATCAGTCAGGAGTCTCTTCATTATTATTTCAGACTTATCAGCAATAGCATCATTTCAAAGAACTATTAGAAAAATTGCTAGAGAAACATGCCCAAGGATATTTACCAATCTTATTTCTTCTGGCCCTGGCTGAGGTTTCTGAATTTACAGTGCTCTGAACGGCATTCACCTAAAAAAGGCAATTCTATAATATAATCTCACAAGTTTCCAATTTAAACCCCTAAACCTGATTGTGATCTTTCATTTAGATAAACTATCATAGGCCAAAATTAATCTTGTAAAGCAAACTATTTTTGCATATCCATAGCCACAATATGTATGCATCTCTTCATATTCAGATGTAAATGAGTTAATGCTGAAGCTTTTGTAAATTACATCAATATTAACATAGCTTGGATGAAAAATTTGACACATGAATAATGAAAATTTATTTATGACAATATTTCTTCAAATACAGAGCCAAGAGTCCCAGGCTACTTGAAACCCTTAAAAAATTAGTCCTTGGTCTTGTCCATTCACTCACTAATTACTTTTTGAAGATAATTGTCTCAAGACATGCCATTTAACATTTAATGCTTAATACATTTTGATCTAAAGGTGCATATTACAATGATCAGTGCATGGATGGCAACGATATTGGTGCTTACCCCTAACAAGCAGAAAAATGGCTGGGAAACAAATCTGAAAAAAAATTTAAATGGATTAGCAACATACAAACAAGGTTTACCCAGATGGGTTAAATGGTTTTATCAGTTCGCCCTAGTTTTGACATCAAATTATTTCAGATGCAATTGATTTCAGATACCTATGAATCATCATTCATATCAAGTGGTAATGAGTCTTTCAGTAGTAACATACCTGTATTTGTCCCCAAATCCATCAGTCAATTTGCAGTGCATTATTAGATTGCAAACTCCCTGTAAACAAGTGCAATTAGTATTGTATATTGACTTGGTACATTTTCGAAATTTCCTCAATATCAGACTTTTCACATTTCTCCAAACAATGTAGGCAAAGTATGAAATTAAGCATTTTCTAAATCTATAGTCCATATTGGATTAACTAAGTTTTTTTTTAAGCTACCTTGATATGTGCTGAACTTTTCCACAATTACAGTTCATCTTCAGCTCTGGGGAGAAAAAAAAAAAAAAAAAAAAGTGAAACATAATACCAAATTAT
This sequence comes from Penaeus vannamei, assembly GCF_042767895.1. Lineage (NCBI taxonomy): Eukaryota > Metazoa > Arthropoda > Malacostraca > Decapoda > Penaeidae > Penaeus > Penaeus vannamei. The sequence continues at coordinate 43,728,269 of NC_091549.1, forward strand.
AAACATTCTTTACTCCAAAATATTCCTCAGAACGCTATGGGATGTTTGAAGGGTCTTCATATAATCAGATTGCTAGTATCATCAGTAAATAGATTGCGACTACATTCATATTTTCATGCATGCTTACTCACCCCCAAACACTGATATTTGTTTCTCCTAAAATCAATCCGACTTCTTGCAGGACCTTCTTAAATGGATTTTGGAATCTACAAAGGATACTGATATCTGGGACTCCAATCTGGAGAGTAGAAAAAAAAATTAGCAAAACACTACACTGTTAGTCTGGACGGAAGAAGTAGTTTCATCAGTTCGCCCTAGTTTTGACATCAAATTATTTCAGATGCAATTGATTTCAGATACCTATGAATCATCATTGATCACTTAAAAATTATAGATTACAATGCAAACTTACCTAGTGTACTGTACTGCAAGTTGTCTGACTTTAGGACCATTCCTTACAAATCCTGTAAAATAATGTAATCAATATTCTACCAACAACAGGTAAATTTACTACATTCCCTAAACATCAGATATAAATGTTTTTCATAACTTCTCAAACAATGTAGGTAAGGTATAATAATCATCATGACTGGTTAGTGTGAAATCAAGACATTCAAGATGGTACATGCCTGTTTAAGGTCCTAATAAATGGGTATTCACATATATCCAGATTGAATGCCCACTCAAAGCATTGGAATGTTGAAAGGATCTTCATGTAATAAGTACATTCCATCTTTATCTTGTGCTTAATCACCATACAAGGGGAAATGCATTTGGGAAACCAATCTGGTAAAAAAGGAAAAAATTCATAGATTAGCAGGATAATACAAATATCCATTTAGAAGGATGAAATAGTTTTATCAGTTCGCCCTAGTTTTGACATCAAATTATTTCAGATGCAATTGATTTCAGATACCTATGAATCATCATCTAGTGTATGTATGTGTGTATTTGCGTGTGTGTGTGTGTGTGTGTGTGTGTGTGTGTGTGTGTGTGTGTGTGTGTGTGTGTGTGAGTGCGTGTGAACCCTAATCAGGGCTAATTTACCTTTGTCCTTTAAGCAATCTAACGGGCTTTGGCATGTTGCTTACTATCAGCCAAGATTCCTGTAAATAAATTTCAATTAATATTCTATCTAACATGTACGTTATCTAAACAATTCCCTTGATATCAGGATATATTACTTTTCATAATTATTCAAACAATGTAGGTAAGGTATAAAAATCATCATTACACCATAATCTATATTCATTATACTTTTAGTTAAAGCCTTACCAAAGTTTTATTGAAGTCCTTTATCATGAGGGATATGCACCAACATCTGAAACTTAATTCTTAGAATAGTCTATGCGCATTAAGAATGTGCCTAAGTATTTTTACTTGGTTTAAGTTCACTCAATTGAACTTAGGGGGGCTCTGATTCCTTTTCTAGATGCTGAATTCCTCCAGTTTATAAGGTACATTTGCTGACTTGGCCACTTTAGATCTTCATCACTGCAAAATACAAGTGTATGAAATACAATGCCAAGTATAACTTGTTCATTAATTAAAAACATTCCTCAGAACGCTATGGGATGTTTAATGGGTCTTCATATAGTCAGATTAATGGAATCATCAGTAAAAGAGCTACAATACTATCAATTTTTTTCAATTTTACTACTCACCACTAGGAAACTGCTGGGAAGCCAATCTGGTAAAAAATGAAAAATCATTAGCAACTTGTTACTGGTACAGATTTAGAAAGATTTAGTAGTTTTGTCAGTTCGCCCTAGTTTTGACATCAAATTATTTCAGATGCAATTTATTTCAGATACCTATGAATCATCATTCTAAGTGACAAAAAAGGTAATTCAGTATTAACTTACTTTTATCCTTTTGCCAATTACTAATTGCAGTACTGCACTGTTACAAGCCAGAACCTGTAACAAAAATTCTATTAATATTCTACCTCTAACCAATATATTCAATAAATTTCCTCAACATCAGAAAATTTGCTTTTCATGATATTTCAAACAATGTAGGTAAGGGATAAGAATCATCATTACACCATAATCTATAAATTCATTATACTTTTAGTTAAAGCCTTACCAAAGTTTTATTGAAGTCCTTTATCATGAGGGATATGCACCAACATCTGAAACTTAATTCTTAGAATAGTCTATGCGCATTAAGAATGTGCCTAAGTATTTTTACTTGGTTTAAGTTCACTCAATTGAACTTAGGGGGGGCTCTGATTCCTTTTCTAGATGCTGAATTCCTCCAGTTTATAAGGTACATTTGCTGACTTGGCCACTTTAGATCTTCATCACTGCAAAATACAAGTGTATGAAATACAATGCCAAGTATAACTTGTTCATTAATTAAAAACATTCCTCAGAACGCTATGGGATGTTTAATGGGTCTTCATATAGTCAGATTAATGGAATCATCAGTAAAAGAGCTACAATACTATCAATTTTTTTCAATTTTACTACTCACCACTAGGAAACTGCTGGGAAGCCAATCTGGTAAAAAATGAAAAATCATTAGCAACTTGTTACTGGTACAGATTTAGAAAGATTTAGTAGTTTTGTCAGTTCGCCCTAGTTTTGACATCAAATTATTTCAGATGCAATTTATTTCAGATACCTATGAATCATCATTCTAAGTGGCAAAATAGGTAATTTTCAGTATTAACTTACTTTTATCCTTTTGCCAATTACTAATTGCAGTACAGCACTGTTACAAGCCAGAACCTGTAACAAAAATTCAATTAATATTCTACCTCTAACCAATATATTCAATAAATTTCCTCGACATCAGAAATGTTGCTTTTCATGATATTTCAAACAATGTAGGTAAGGGATAAAAATCATCATGATACCACAATCAACAAATTTATACTCAAGTTGGAGTCTTACCTTAGTTTATAAAAATTCCTACATCTTCAGGGGGAAAAGGCACAAATACCATCCTTTACTATTCCTGTAAACAAAACCTAATCAATTTTACTTGTACCAGGTATGATAAATTAACTAAATTTCCTTTACATCAGAAATGTTACTTTTCATGAGTTTTCAAACAATGTAGGTAAGGGATAAAATATTCATCACCAAAATCTATACATTCATTAATTATATTAGTTAAATTCTTACCAAGTTTTTAAAGGATACATTCCCCAGTAAAGCACGAACATCTGAAATCATTCAGTATACAATCAAAGTCCATGCATAAAGTATTGGTTTTATTTTCTTAGAAATTCAAGAGGGCCATCCTCCGTAACCTTAGTAAATGAATGACCCTTTTATAATCACAAAATATTACTGCTCATGAGTGATTCATTGATTTTTACATTTTTACACTAATGTTTACACCATTTTAAAGAGGCAAATGGCTTTGATTTTTCTTTTACTTGCCCCTTAATTTTTGCAGTGCACTCTAAGCTTACCGCACCAGGCAAGAGGGCATTAATGAACTCGAGCTACAACTGCCTAACTACTAGGCTGGTTAGTAGTTCATGGTTACTTGAATGTTATTAAATTAACCCAATTTCAACAATTTCTATTCTTAGCACACACTTAAAACTTATAAAATTATTTCAATGTTTAGCTACTAAACTAAATCAATACTATGAGAAATTATAAAAGGCACTGAAATTAAATGTTTTTGAATAGTATTCCCTTGTTTCCCCTGGCTAATCATTCATTACATAAATAGGTGACATTACTACCATCTTATGCCAGGATGAAGACTTGAATAAGTATGAAAGTTAATCTTCGCACATTTTATGTACTGGCTTTAAAAACTGTTTACACTCATGTAACAGGCCTGTATTAATTCCCTGCTATAATGATACTATAGGAATGCCCTGGGCTTAAGTTCAAATCAATGCAACAATGTTCTGATGTATAATCTACAAATTTTTTGTGCGCACATGGGGTGGGGGGTGATTAAGTGGTTATCACAAATTATAGAAAACTTTCACCCTCCGAGCAGATTTTATACGTAGTTACCTTCATAACTGCCA
>NC_091549.1:43737774-43740274 GCF_042767895.1 Penaeus vannamei
AATTACAATATTCATCACATTTTGATAGTGAAAAAAATGAAGACAGGCTATGCCCAAGGACTTCAGAAATAGTTAAATGACTACAATAAAAAACAAGCTTCACTAAAACATATTATACTTACAGTTCCAGAACCAGTATGACATGTTGCCCATTGTCAAAAACACGATACAAGGAAATAATATTCTGGTGGTTGTGCAGCTTCTGCAATACCCTCACTTCCCGTGCAATGGACTCAAGTGGTAGACCTCGTCTTGAGTTTGCCACTCGACGTTTTCTAATATATTTTGCTGCATATTCCGTGCGTGTTTCCTTCTCTATGCATCGTCTAACTACTGCAAATTGTCCACTGAAAGACAACATGATACTGCAATCAGCTGTTTATCTAATAATAAACAATTAATATCATTTTCACATAAGCCCTTCCATTCATCATTGTCACTATCAACACAATCACATCATGTCACCAACATCATTATCATCTCCATTACCATTCTCATTACCATCAACACCAACTGCAACAGCACCTGTAATTCTTTACTTGCCAAAGACTAACAGCCGATTTATTAAAATTGTGATAGGTCCTACCCAATGAATATTCATTATGCTGACATGCATATACACAGAAAAGTATTCATATCTATCAGTCTAAACATACATATCTACCAGATAGACAGAAAGATGAATGTATACATATCTGATTGATAGATATGCATTCATTTCTATGTATATGCATGTCTGTATATATGAATATTCATTGGGTGGGGCCTTGCAGTTCCCAGCTCCATGTCGCAATTTCTTTTTTCCTTTAAGTTGGCTGCCGCCAACAACCCCTGGCAAATATTTTTTTCACTTCAGGTAAAACACAAGTGAAACTAGAGAGCACCAGGTGGAATTAGGTTGTGAGCCATGCTTTCCGTAATACTTTTCTTCCTCTGCAAAAATATTGTCTTCAATTTACCTCAGGTTAGTCCATCCACACCATAAATATTAAATGTAGCAGTATCAATATCAACATCAACATCAACATCAACATCAATATCTACATCAACATCAACATCAACATCAACATCAACATCAACATCAAATCAGCATCAGCATTAGTATTATTAAACTCATCAATGTCAGCAATACCTAATTTCCAACATAATTTTTAAAAATCAAAAACTTTTGGAAAAGGACAAATAGGTGAGACTGGTAGGAGTAGTAGTTCACTCCTTAGTGATTAAGTACTTGTGGAGCCATCTATGTGTAAAATACAGTCAATAAATTTAAATCACATTGGACATGGCATGTCTGAAGTTACTCCTGAGTTTGAGTAATTTCTGACTAATGTGCATAACTTCTAATATTTACTGAATTTGCTACCCTGGGACATTGTAGAAGTGTCTAAAAATTAACAGAAATCACATAAAAGTTGTAAATGAAATAAGCAAAAAAAAAATTTTTCCTTTTTTCCTACATACTGAATAGTCTATTGCAATTATAATATGCAGCAATGTGGTAACATTGCAATGAAAATAATCAGAAATAATTCATAAACTTTTTCCAAGCCAGAGCAATTAACATAGTCCATCCAGTAGACTTAAACATAGAACAAAGTAAGAATGGCCTTTCTTGTTGCCCAACTACACATACTAAGCATGCAGTTACCATTCAAATCCTACCCATGCTTACCTGTTTCATATATAAATAATATTAATGAAATAGATCATAAAACTATTAGTACATAGTCATTCTACAAGATACTAGTATTACTGGAAACTATATAAATAAACTTTGCCTTTGTGGGTATTATATTGAACAACTTTGGTTGAGATATACAACTTTAGTTGAGATATCACAGATTACTGAAACTTAGGCTCTAAATACTATATCTGCTTAACACCAATTTTTGCTAATAATACCTAAATAATAAAAATACCTAAAGAATTACTGGCAAGAACTTAAAAAACTGATACCAGTATTGCAACCATGCACCTAAGCCATGAAACATTATTTGGACAAGATATATCTAAACATTATTTGACCAAGGAATAATCTAAACATTAAATTTATTTCTAGGCTAGTTGAACATTTTCAACAACATTAGCCATTTCAAATGGTGAACAAAGAACAAGGGCTTGCAGGAACAAACAGGGCCCATAAAATAGGATTACAAGATGAATACTGTGCCTCAACAATTGCCTTTTTTCCAAACAGATTATAAAAATTGCTCTCCTACATCAATATAAAGTAACAAAATGGATTTTACATTCAATTCATTGAGTGGTCTACTAAATATATCAATAGATTTATGAGAATTATTGAAAATAGCAAATAAGCCTATCATTTGAAAATTTAAAGATGTTTAACTTCTTTTCTATTTTTTCATTATTCGGCACTGAACTAAATAGTATATGCTGAGAGACACATTTTGTGTGAAGGATTTCGGGCCCCAAATAAATCCTCCTCTAAAAATCAATATTCTTGGAAAAAATATAAACAATTTCTTGGGAAAAA